>NC_135550.1:3075000-3375000 GCF_964340395.1 Glandiceps talaboti | reverse complement strand
CTCACTTTTTACAAAGGTTTATTTTTGTTATCTTGCCACCTAAAGTTCAAGTAGTGACCTATCAAAAAGAGAATAAAACACTTTTGTTGACAAGTAGGTAATTGAAATTTCCAAATTCAATATTCAATTCAATTCAATATAGCTTTATTGTCTTCATCGGAAATGTCTCTATAGCTTCACCCCACAGAGACAAAAATATAATTTACACACAAAATATAGACAGATAAAGACTAAAAGACTGATATATACAGTCATACAATAAAGGCAGATAAAGACTAAAACACTGATATATACAGTCATACAATATAGACAGATAAAGACTAAAACACTGATATATACAGTCATACAATATAGACAGATAAAGACTAAAACACTGATATATACAGTCATACAATATAGACAGATAAAGACTAAAACACTGATATATACAGTCATACAATATAGACAGATAAAGACTAAAACACTGATATATAGTCATACAATATAGACAGATAAAGACTAAAACACTGATATATAGTCATACAATACAGACAGATAAAGACTAAAACACTGATATATAGTCATACAATATAGACAGATAAAGACTAAAACACTGATATATAGTCATACAATATAGACAGATAAAGACTAAAACACTGATATATAGTCATACAATATAGACAGATAAAGACTAAAACACTGATATATAGTCATACAATATAGACAGGTAAAGACTAAAACACTGATATATAGTCATACAATATAGACAGATAAAGACTAAAACACTGATATATAGTCATACAATAAAGACAGATAAAGACTAAAACACTGATATATACAGTCATACAATAAAGGCAGATAAAGACTAAAACACTGATATATACAGTCATACAATATAGACAGATAAAGACTAAAACAGTGATATATAGTCATACAATATAGACAGATAAAGACTAAAACACTGATATATAGTCATACAATATAGACAGGTAAAGACTAAAACACTGATATATAGTCATACAATATAGACAGATAAAGACTAAAACACTGATATATAGTCATACAATAAAGACTAAAACACTGATATATACAGTCATACAATAAAGACAGATAAAGACTAAAACACTGATATATACAGTCATACAATAAAGGCAGATAAAGACTAAAACACTGATATATAGTCATACAATATAGACAGATAAAGACTAAAACAGTGATATATATAGTCATACAATATAGACAGATAAAGACTAAAACACTGATATATAGTCATACAATAAAGACAGATAAAGACTAAAACACTGATATATACAGTCATACAATAAAGACAGATAAAGACTAAAACAGTGATATATATAGTCATACAATATAGACAGATAAAGACTAAAACACTGATATATAGTCATACAATATAGACAGATAAAGACTAAAACACTGATATATATAGTCATACAATAAAGACAGATAAAGACTAAAACAGTGATATATACAGTCATACAATAAAGACAGATAAAGACTAAAACACTGATATATATAGTCATACAATATAGACAGATAAAGACTAAAACACTGATATATACAGTCATACAATATAGACAGATAAAGACTAAAACACTGATATATAGTCATACAATAATGACAGATAAAGACTAAAACACTGATATATAGTCATACAATACAGACAGATAAAGACTAAAACACTGATATATATAGTCATACAATATAGACAGATAAAGACTAAAAGACTGATATATACAGTCATACAATAAAGGCAGATAAAGACTAAAACACTGATATATATAGTCATACAATACAGACAGATAAAGACTAAAACACTGATATATACAGTCATACAATACAGACAGATAAAGACTAAAAGACTGATATATAGTCATACAATAAAGACAGATAAAGACTAAAACACTGATATATACAGTCATACAATAAAGACAGATAAAGACTAAAACAGTGATATATATAGTCATACAATATAGACAGATAAAGACTAAAACACTGATATATACAGTCATACAATAATGACAGATAAAGACTAAAACACTGATACCGGGGGTATATATAGTCATACAATACAGACAGATAAAGACTAAAACACTGATATATAGTCATACAATATAGACAGATAAAGACTAAAACACTGATATATACAGTCATACAATAATGACAGATAAAGACTAAAACACTGATATATACAGTCATACAATAATGACAGATAAAGACTAAAACACTGATACCGGGGGTATATATAGTCATACAATACAGACAGATAAAGACTAAAACACTGATATATACAGTCATACAATAATGACAGATAAAGACTAAAACACTGATATATAGTCATACAATATAGACAGATAAAGACTAAAACACTGATATATACAGTCATACAATAATGACAGATAAAGACTAAAACACTGATATATACAGTCATACAATAATGACAGATAAAGACTAAAACACTGATATATAGTCATACAATACAGACAGATAAAGACTAAAACACTGATATATAGTCATACAATACAGACAGATAAAGACTAAAACACTGATATATACAGTCATACAATATAGACAGATAAAGACTAAAACACTGATATATACAGTCATACAATAATGACAGATAAAGACTAAAACACTGATATATAGTCATACAATACAGACAGATAAAGACTAAAACACTGATATATATAGTCATACAATATAGACAGATAAAGACTAAAAGACTGATATATAGTCATACAATACAGACAGATAAAGACTAAAACACTGATATATAGTCATACAATATAGACAGATAAAGACTAAAACACTGATATATACAGTCATACAATAATGACAGATAAAGACTAAAACACTGATATATAGTCATACAATACAGACAGATAAAGACTAAAACACTGATATATATAGTCATACAATATAGACAGATAAAGACTAAAAGACTGATATATACAGTCATACAATAAAGGCAGATAAAGACTAAAACACTGATATATATAGTCATACAATACAGACAGATAAAGACTAAAACACTGATATATATAGTCATACAATATAGACAGATAAAGACTAAAACACTGATATATACAGTCATACAATATAGACAGATAAAGACTAAAACACTGATATATACAGTCATACAATAATGACAGATAAAGACTAAAACACTGATATATAGTCATACAATACAGACAGATAAAGACTAAAACACTGATATATACAGTCATACAATAATGACAGATAAAGACTAAAACACTGATATATATAGTCATACAATATAGACAGATAAAGACTAAAACACTGATATATACAGTCATACAATATAGACAGATAAAGACTAAAACAGTGATATATACAGTCATACAATAATGACAGATAAAGACTAAAACACTGATATATATAGTCATACAATAATGACAGATAAAGACTAAAACACTGATATATATAGTCATACAATATAGACAGATAAAGACTAAAACACTGATATATACAGTCATACAATAATGACAGATAAAGACTAAAACACTGATATATAGTCATACAATATAGACAGATAAAGACTAAAACAGTGATATATACAGTCATACAATAATGACAGATAAAGACTAAAACACTGATATATAGTCATACAATATAGACAGATAAAGACTAAAACACTGATATATACAGTCATACAATAATGACAGATAAAGACTAAAACAGTGATATATACAGTCATACAATATAGACAGATAAAGACTAAAACACTGATATATATAGTCATACAATATAGACAGATAAAGACTAAAACACTGATATATACAGTCATACAATAATGACAGATAAAGACTAAAACACTGATATATATAGTCATACAATATAGACAGATAAAGACTAAAACAGTGATATATACAGTCATACAATATAGACAGATAAAGACTAAAACACTGATATATACAGTCATACAATATAGACAGATAAAGACTAAAAGACTGATATATACAGTCATACAATAAAGGCAGATAAAGACTAAAACACTGATATATACAGTCATACAATATAGACAGATAAAGTCTAAAACACTGATATATACAGTCATACAATATAGACAGATAAAGACTAAAACACTGATATAGACAGATAAAGACTAAAACACTGATATATACAGTCATACAATATAGACAGATAAAGACTAAAACACTGATATATACAGTCATACAATATAGACAGATAAAGACTAAAACACTGATATATACAGTCATACAATATAGACAGATAAAGACTAAAACACTGATATATACAGTCATACAATACAGACAGATAAAGACTAAAACACTGATATATACAGTCATACAATAAAGACAACTAAGAACAGAATGTAAATAACATTAAGATTCAGCACAATAGGATGTCATACACATACATTGTGATGCTTTGTTGACAATGCTATCAGTATTTCTGGTGAATCTTAACTTACTGTCTTGATTGATGCCTAAGTATTTGAAACCACTCAACAATATCAACTGGTTGTCCATTCATCAACCAGCATGCTCGATTACACCGGTTCTGCAAAATAATAGTGTTTTCAAAGTAAATCTGCTCACAGAGAGCTTGCCCTTTCAAAAGAAGGCCCACCAGAGCCATAACATTGGCGTATTTGAACAAGTTTACAATCAATTTTTAGCACAACTGAACTTATAAGGTTCAGTAGTGCTATAGGCATGGCAAAGCATCTGTGATTTGGGTAAAAAAATGTGATTTTTGGTCAAAAAACTTAAACTGGGCAGATCGGCCTTAAATTTGGTGGGAACATTCTTAAGAATGTTTAGATTAAGAATTGTTCAAGACATGATTATCCCATCAGTGATATGCAAATTAGGGCTAAAAATGTGTCTTTTTGGTCAAAAATCTTTAATTCCAAAACTACTGAGCTGATTGGGCTGAAATTTAATGGGGATGCATCTGGAGGTGTATAGATGAAGAAATATTAAGCTGTTATCGTCAGTGATGAGCAAATTAATTGTAAAATGTGCATTTGGGTCAGAAACTTGTATCTAAAAAAGTACTTGGTCAGTGAGACTGAAACTTGGTAAGATGTTTCTGGAAGTGTTATTCTACAGATTTTCATCAAAAGATTTTGACACAACTGGCCCTAGCAACCATGACCACACCTTAGCAACAACCAAATGGCAGTATATTTTGATTAAATAACATCATCTGATAGGTGAGTAAACATTCCAAAAGGGAGGGAGGGAGGGAGATGAAATGACTACAGGTATAGTAACTGTTATTTTGGTGAAAAGAAGTGGTATACACAGACATTTACTATTAATAGTGCATATACAGATAGAAAATGCTTCACTTTTTAAGAAGCGCCAGTACAAAGGATATATTTTCAAAGAAATTAAAGGCATGGAAATATTCTTAATTTGCTCAGGAGTGACACACCGTACCACAGGATCATTTAAATAGGGATACAGTAATGCATTTCACATTGACAGGCAGTTGTAATTGGTTACTTCACTTAGTTTACTACAAACTCAACCTCCAGTGTAAAATAAAGTGATGTGAGGATGCATTAATATGATCCCGTTTATTAAATCAACACTCCAATAGCATAAACTAGTGCTGTTGGTGGGAAGAACAGAATTTTGGTGCTAGAGAAGTTCATTTCACTATACAGTGGAGATGATTGTACTACATATAGGACTAGAATATAACAACACTTGCATAGTCTCAAAATTTGGAGAGGAATTATGCAGAAAGATAAGACATGCTATATAGTTTTTGCAGCCTGGGAACACCTCACTGATTGAAAGAAATGTAATAACAGCGAGAGTGGTTATCAAGTAGGCATGTGCCCTCAACACATCCTTTAAAATACTTTTGTTTTTAGTCCAGCGTGTCTTGCAAATAAACATGTCGACAACAAAGAAATGTGAACACTCACAAAATTACATACACCATACATGAACAATACAGTATACACATCTACCCACATTTATTGAAATATATTCTTCAGTAACTGTAATAATTGTCACAGTTTCATCATACCTACTATATGCTTGTTTCACACTTTTTCTTCAGCTTTTTACTTTGGAGAGATGACCATTATGACATCTTACTGATTTGCTCTCTCTCTATCTGTATTACTTTAGCCATAGTGTGTTTAGCAATTACATTATTCAATTACTCATCATGATATTACAACTGTAGAATGTACAGCAAGAAAAGACACATATATAGGTTTTGCAGCTTGAAAACGCAGTGGAATACAATCTGAAATACTGCTTTGATTTTTTAGTAAGGTTATAAGGTTCAGTGCGCCCTCAACATGTTCATCAAAACTATTTTTGTTTTGACAAATCCAAAGTATTTTGATACCACAACAAATTTAACTATAGTTCGAACAATTTTAGTAGTAAAATGACTATAAGGTTATCACATTATTTTGTCTGTACATGATGTCACTACAAAAATAAACAATTGTCTTATTTTTATACAACACTTTTCTCTATGAACACCGGCCAATTGTCAATATATCATTATTTGCACATCAAACTCTGACTAATCAATCTAGCTCACATCATTAATTTATTCACACCTATGTTGATTTCATTCAAATGGAAAAATATGATGTACAGGGATTCACAGTTCCCAACATTCCAACCAAATCAAAAATTACAAAAAGAAACTTACTAAAAACTTGTCCTATTACCATTGTATGTTACTAATACCTCTTTTCCTTGTCTGTGCTGAGGCTTATGTATTAATGGTTTGTAAAAAAGAACTCACATACAACATATTCATAGGGAAATATAGACTGTAAAAAAGAACTCACATACAACATATTCATAGGGAAATATAGACTGTAAAAAAGAACTCGCATACAACATATTCATAGGGAAATATAGACTGTAAAAAAGAACTCGCATACAACATATTCATAGGGAAATATAGACTGTAAAAAAGAACTCGCATACAACATATTCATAGGGAAATATAGACTGTAAAAAAGAACTCGCATACAACATATTCATAGGGAAATATAGACTGTAAAAAAGAACTCGCATACAACATATTCATAGGGAAATATAGACTGTAAAAAAGAACTCGCATACAACATATTCATAGGGAAATATAGACTGTAAAAAAGAACTCACATACATACAACATATTCATAGGGAAATATAGACTGTAAAAAAGAACTCGCATACAACATATTCATAGGGAAATATAGACTGTAAAAAAGAACTCGCATACAACATATTCATAGGGAAATATAGACTGTAAAAAAGAACTCGCATACAACATATTCATAGGGAAATATAGACTGTAAAAAAGAACTCGCATACAACATATTCATAGGGAAATATAGACTGTAAAAAAGAACTCGCATACAACATATTCATAGGGAAATATAGACTGTAAAAAAGAACTCACATACATACAACATATTCATAGGGAAATATAGACTGTAAAAAAGAACTCGCATACAACATATTCATAGGGAAATATAGACTGTAAAAAAGAACTCACATACAACATATTCATAGGGAAATATAGACTGTAAAAAAGAACTCACATACAACATATTCATAGGGAAATATAGACTGTAAAAAAGAACTCACATACAACATATTCATAGGGAAATATAGACTGTAAAAAAGAACTCACATACATACAACATATTCATAGGGAAATATAGACTGTAAAAAAGAACTCACATACATACAACATATTCATAGGGAAATATAGACTGTAAAAAAGAACTCACATACAACATATTCATAGGGAAATATAGACTGTAAAAAAGAACTCACATACAACATATTCATAGGGAAATATAGACTGTAAAAAAGAACTCGCATACAACATATTCATTGGGAAATATAGACTGTAAAAAAGAACTCGCATACAACATATTCATAGGGAAATATAGACTGTAAAAAAGAACTCACATACAACATATTCATAGGGAAATATAGACTGTAAAAAAGAACTCACATACAACATATTCATAGGGAAATATAGACTGTAAAAAAGAACTCACATACATACAACATATTCATAGGGAAATATAGACTGTAAAAAAGAACTCACATACAACATATTCATAGGGAAATATAGACTGTAAAAAAGAACTCACATACAACATATTCATAGGGAAATATAGACTGTAAAAAAGAACTCGCATACAACATATTCATAGGGAAATATAGACTGTAAAAAAGAACTCGCATACAACATATTCATAGGGAAATATAGACTGTAAAAAAGAACTCGCATACAACATATTCATAGGGAAATATAGACTGTAAAAAAGAACTCGCATACAACATATTCATAGGGAAATATAGACTGTAAAAAAGAACTCGCATACAACATATTCATAGGGAAATATAGACTGTAAAAAAGAACTCGCATACAACATATTCATAGGGAAATATAGACTGTAAAAAAGAACTCACATACAACATATTCATAGGGAAATATAGACTGTAAAAAAGAACTCGCATACAACATATTCATAGGGAAATATAGACTGTAAAAAAGAACTCGCATACAACATATTCATAGGGAAATATAGACTGTAAAAAAGAACTCGCATACAACATATTCATAGGGAAATATAGACTGTAAAAAAGAACTCACATACAACATATTCATAGGGAAATATAGACTGTAAAAAAGAACTCACATACAACATATTCATAGGGAAATATAGACTGTAAAAAAGAACTCGCATACAACATATTCATAGGGAAATATAGACTGTAAAAAAGAACTCGCATACAACATATTCATAGGGAAATATAGACTGTAAAAAAGAACTCGCATACAACATATTCATAGGGAAATATAGACTGTAAAAAAGAACTCGCATACAACATATTCATAGGGAAATATAGACTGTAAAAAAGAACTCACATACAACATATTCATAGGGAAATATAGACTGTAAAAAAGAACTCACATACAACATATTCATAGGGAAATATAGACTGTAAAAAAGAACTCACATACAACATATTCATAGGGAAATATAGACTGTAAAAAAGAACTCACATACAACATATTCATAGGGAAATATAGACTGTAAAAAAGAACTCACATACAACATATTCATAGGGAAATATAGACTGTAAAAAAGAACTCACATACAACATATTCATAGGGAAATATAGACTGTAAAAAAGAACTCACATACAACATATTCATAGGGAAATATAGACTGTAAAAAAGAACTCACATACAACATATTCATAGGGAAATATAGACTAAAAAAGAACTCACATACAACATATTCATAGGGAAATATAGACTGTAAAAAAGAACTCACATACATACAACATATTCATAGGGAAATATAGACTGTAAAAAAGAACTCACATACAACATATTCATAGGGAAATATAGACTGTAAAAAAGAACTCACATACATACAACATATTCATAGGGAAATATAGACTGTAAAAAAGAACTCACATACAACATATTCATAGGGAAATATAGACTGTAAAAAAGAACTCACATACAACATATTCATAGGGAAATATAGACTGTAAAAAAGAACTCACATACAACATATTCATAGGGAAATATAGACTGTAAAAAAGAACTCACATACAACATATTCATAGGGAAATATAGACTGTAAAAAAGAACTCACATACAACATATTCATAGGGAAATATAGACTGTAAAAAAGAACTCACATACAACATATTCATAGGGAAATATAGACTGTAAAAAAGAACTCACATACAACATATTCATAGGGAAATATAGACTGTAAAAAAGAACTCACATACATACAACATATTCATAGGGAAATATAGACTGTAAAAAAGAACTCACATACATACAACATATTCATAGGGAAATATAGACTGTAAAAAAGAACTCACATACAACATATTCATAGGGAAATATAGACTGTAAAAAAGAACTCACATACATACAACATATTCATAGGGAAATATAGACTGTAAAAAAGAACTCACATACAACATATTCATAGGGAAATATAGACTGTAAAAAAGAACTCACATACAACATATTCATAGGGAAATATAGACTGTAAAAAAGAACTCACATACAACATATTCATAGGGAAATATAGACTGTAAAAAAGAACTCGCATACAACATATTCATAGGGAAATATAGACTGTAAAAAAGAACTCACATACAACATATTCATAGGGAAATATAGACTGTAAAAAAGAACTCACATACAACATATTCATAGGGAAATATAGACTGTAAAAAAGAACTCGCATACAACATATTCATAGGGAAATATAGACTGTAAAAAAGAACTCGCATACAACATATTCATAGGGAAATATAGACTGTAAAAAAGAACTCGCATACAACATATTCATAGGGAAATATAGACTGTAAAAAAGAACTCACATACAACATATTCATAGGGAAATATAGACTGTAAAAAAGAACTCACATACATACAACATATTCATAGGGAAATATAGACTTTATTCTTACTACTCTTTTAAACATGCTTTTCATTGTCACAATTTGCATTTACAATAATGTCACCGAGTTCTACAATAAACATGAAAATATGAGACACCTCAATTTACTGAATATTATAAATACATGTACACATTATGACGAGGGTTGTTAAAATTCATTATTAAATATAAATACAATTCTATTTCATTTGCTCTATACACAATAACATCAAACACATAAAAGATACAATTAACATGCAATGGCAAATACAACTTAGTAACTAGGGGATGACAAATACAAGTTGCTAGGGGTGACAGATACAAGTAACTAGGGGTGACATACAAGTAACTAGGGGTGACAAGTACAAGTAACTTGGGGTGACAAGTACAAGTAACTAGGGGTGACAGATACAAGTAACTAGGGGTGACAAGTACAAGTAACTAGGGGTGACAGATACAAGTAACTAGGGGTGACAGATACAAGTAACGGGGTGACAAGTACAAGTAACTAGGGATGACAAGTACAAGTAACTTGGGGTGACAGATACAAGTAACTTGGGGTGACAAGTACAAGTAACTAGGGGTGACAGATACAAGTAACTAGGGGTGACAAGTACAATTAACTAGGGGTGAGACAAGTACAAGTAACTAGGGGTGACAAGTACAAGTAACTAGGGGTGACAAGTACAAGTAACTAGGGGTGACAAGTACAAGTAACTAGGGGTGACAAGTACAAGTAACTAGGGGTGACAAGTACAAGTAACTAGGGGTGACAAGTACAAGTAACTAGGGACGACAAGTACAAGTAACTAGGGGTGACAGATACAAGTAACGGGGTGACAAGTACAAGTAACTAGGGGTGACAAGTACAAGTAACTAGGGACGACAAGTACAAGTAACTAGGGGTGACAGATACAAGTAACGGGGTGACAAGTACAAGTAACTAGGGATGACAAGTACAAGTAACTAGGGGTGACAGATACAAGTAACTAGGGGTGACAAGTACAAGTAACTTGGGGTGACAAATACAAGTAACTAGGGGTGACAGATACAAGTAACTAGGGGTGACAAGTACAAGTAACTAGGGGTGACAAGTACAAGTAACTAGGGATGACAAGTACAAGTAACTAGGGGTGACAGATACAAGTAACTAGGGATGACAAGTACAAGTAACTAGGGGTGACAAGTACAAGTAACTAGGGGTGACAGATACAAGTAACTAGGGATGACAAGTACAAGTAACTTGGGGTGACAAGTACAAGTAACTAGGGGTGACAGATACAAGTAACTAGGGGTGACAAGTACAAGTAACTAGGGGTGACAAGTACAATTAACTAGGGGTGAGACAAGTTCAAGTAACTAGGGGTGACAAGTACAAGTAACTAGGGGTGACAAGTACAAGTAACTAGGGGTGACAAATACAAGTAACTAGGGGTGACAAGTACAAGTAACTAGGGGTGACAAGTACAAGTAACTAGGGGTGACAGATACAAGTAACTAGGGGTGACAAATACAAGTAACTAGGGGTGACAAGTACAAGTAACTAGGGGTGACAAGTACAAGTAACTAGGGGTGACAAGTACAAGTAACTAGGGGTGACAAGTACAAGTAACTAGGGGTGACAAGTACAAGTAACTTGGGGTGACAGATACAAGTAACTAGGGGTGACAAGTACAAGTAACTTGGGGTGACAGATACAAGTAACTAGGGGTGACAAATACAAGTTGCTAGGGGTGACAGACACAAGTAACTAGGGGTGACAAGTACAAGTATATAATTGGGTATTTTGTTTTGAAGTCTTCAAGTTATAAAATGTGAAATAGCTGAGAAATACTAGATTTAAAGTCAATGGATTGTATATCTACAAAATATATGTTGACAATCCTGAAATAAGCAACTCATCTTGTAGACAAAGCAACAATTGAATCCCACAGTGACATCTCAAATATAATATTGTATTGACTAATGACATTGAAGTTGTGATTACATTAATCTGGTGTGACATGTTTTGAGTGCAAATTAAATAAAATTCCTATGAGTCATGATGTCATGTACTGTCTGCTAATAGTATTTATAATGTTAAATGGCAATGACAAATACATGTATAAATCAAACTGATGTCACATCAATGAAACTGTCATTGCAATGGTGACACAGTTTTGGCATTGTGAAAAAGTACTACTTCCATACTAATATGGATTCCATGTTAAAGTTTCAAAATGTACTATGAATGTCATGCACTATGAATGTCATGTACTATAAATGTAATGTACAAGTCCTCTTAAAAACATGTATAATTGCACATTCCCTCTTCCATGCAGGATTTATCAACCCAATCTTTCTCCTGATTCTTAAGTTCTTTGCTTGTAATAGGGGTGCATATGGTCATTAGTGATTCCAGTGACAGTAATTTGACTGTACAATATTATTACATCTCACTGGTTATCCTGTTTATTATGAGTTGATCATCCATTTGTTTGACTACATACAGCAGCTGAATTTGGCTGAAGAACTATGAAATACATCAAATGTTATATCTAAACTGTCATTTTCTTCTCTACTTACTTTACATATTTAGCCTACTCTATTTCTTCACAGCTGCAAACAAACAAACAAACTGTTGTCATAGTTCATTCCATTCTGACATATTGAAAAACAAGCCTCTTGATGTTGTCTCTAGGACAGTGCTGTAAAAGAGGCTGTGGTTTAGGAGAATGAGTTCATTCCTCCATGCAGCACAAACACATGATTGAAACACACATTAAATATCACCATGGCAACCATTACAGACATACACAAGTCTGGTACAGTTCTATTGAAATTTACATACCAATAATTATTCAACTGACCCTACATCCCATGTAAATGATCACTTTAACTGATTATGAATTTCAATCTTACTCTGAATGTTCTTATAAACAGTTCTTTTTGAACAAAACAGTATTTAAGGAACTATTTGTTAAAGTCTAAACAACTTTTTTTTTTTGCCTCTGTCCTAAATTTTATCATACAATTTTTTTTTATTTAGTTTTTTCTTTTACACATCAATACAAAGCAAAAGATATTGAGGTATAAAAATCAATGTAACTAATTAAAGAGAACAAGCAACAAATCATGGTCCTGGATTGTAATGTTGATTAGTTTGTAAATAAAGTGAAAATGGAGATCCATACAACAATGCATTTATTCTGTTGTGTCAAAAGTCCTACCTTATATACAACTGTGTTCATTAACAACTATTGGCTGACCATCATACAATCGTTTCCATTCTCTATAAGATTCACTTAATTTTTTTGCCCTATTATTTTACACAGCTATTAATAAATCAATCTATCCTGTCCAGACTACCATTTCTCTCTAATCAGAAGTCTGAATTGATTACTTAGCCCTCTACTTACACAGACATGGACTCTATTCATGTACAAAGTGTGGTCAACACCATTGACTCTATTCATGTACAAAGTGTGGTCAACACCATTGACTATATTCATGTACAAAGTGTGGTCAACACCACAGACTCTATTCATGTACAAAGTGTGGTCAACATCACTGACTCTATTCATGTACAAAGTGTGGTCAACATCACAGACTCTATTCATGTACAAAGTGTGGTCAACACCACTGACTCTATTCATGTACAAAGTGTGGTCAACACCACAGACTCTATTCATGTACAAAGTGTGGTCAACACCACAGACTCTATTCATGTACAAAGTGTGGTCAACACCATTGACTCTATTCATGTAACTGTACAAAGTGTCACCAGGATGAGAGTATAAAATGTACAGCAACTCTTGTACAGATGCTTAGATTTGAACTTGTACAACTTGTAATATATGTCATCTATGTGAAATTACAACCAGACTTGCAGACTGCACTATACCTCCCCATTTATAATATTAAAGTAATCCTATGGCTCAAAGTGTGACTTTACTCAAGCTTCAAAAAGACTTTGATAAATGTCAATTTTGTGACCTAGAACCAGACACTGTTAAAATAATTGATCTCCCTTTACTGTACACAAACAGTTTCTTGTACTACATATTGCACTATTTTTTTGGAACGGACGTTATGGACTGGAAAGTACTTATTAAATCTTTAATGAACAGTGGTTGTTTCATTGTTTATCATATAAATTATGTATAATATTCACATGGACAGATATCTTGTAAAATTATCTAATTTGACAGATGCTTTAATATCATATGGAACAGCAATTTTTTTTTTGCTATCACTTAACACCTAAGGTATAATCTGTTGAAGTTCAAACAAAATCCATGGTCAGCAGCCAGTGAAAGTTGGTAGAATCTTAAAGTTTAAATAAAAGAAAATATACAGGATAACTGTTTCAGTATATTGGCTGCATTCTTAGGTACACATGTAATATGGGAATATAGTATATGTTAAACTTTATGATTCTACCAACTTTCACTGGCTGCTGACCATGGATTTAAGATTCTACCAACTTTCACTGACTGCTGACCATGGATTTAAGATTCTACCAACTTTCACTGGCTGCTGACCATATAGATTTAAGATTCTACCAACTTTCACTGACTGCTGACCATAGATTTAAGATTCTACCAACTTTCACTGGCTGCTGACCATAGATTTAAGATTCTACCAACTTTCACTGGCTGCTGACCATAGATTTAAGATTCTACCAACTTTCACTGGCTGCTGACCATGGATTTAAGATTCTACCAACTTTCACTGGCTGCTGACCATGGATTTAAGATTCTACCAACTTTCACTGCCTGCTGACCATGAATTTAAGATTCTACCAACTTTCACTGGCTGCTGACCATGGATTTTGGATGAACTTCAACAGATTATACCTTGTGTAGTAGTATGCATACTGTTACTGTTTATATCATTAACTAAATACAGAGCCCACATGGTGCAAGTAATGTTTGTGTGTTATCTCATCATAAAATCTTGTGATCAGGCTCACTGATCTTGATTCACTTGCCTTGACTCGGTTTGGGGAAAAGCACTGAAAACAAGTATCATTATCATATGGGGTGATGAGTAGCCATTATTGCATGGAATGATGAGTTGCTGTATTATTACATGGAGTGACGAATGTTCACATGAAATCATGAATTGTATTATGGTTATCATATGAAATAATGAGGTGCTGTAGTTTTATCACATGGAATGATGTGCTGGCTGTATTGCTATTGCATGGAATGATAAAGAGCTGTATTGTTATCATATTGAATAATGAGGTGCTGTGTGGTTATGACATGGAATGATGTGCTGGCTGTATTGCTATTGCATGGAATGATAAAGGGCTGTATTGTTATCATATTGAATAATGAGGTGCTGTGTGGTTATGACATGGAATGATGTGCTGGCTGTATTGTTATTGCATGGAATGATAAAGAGCCGTATTGTTATCATATTGAATAATGAGGTGCTGTGTGGTTATGACATGGAATGATGTGCTGGCTGTAATGTTATTGCATGGAATGATAAAGGGTCATATTGTTATCATATTGAATGATGAGGTGCTGTGTGGTTATCACATGGCTTGATGTGCTGGCTGTAATGTTATTGCATGGAATGATAAAGGGTCGTATTGTTATCACATTGAATGATGAGGTGCTGTGTGGTTATCACATGGAATGATGTGCTGGCTATATTGTTATTGCATTGAATGATAAAGGGGTGTATTGTTATAACATATAATGAGGTGCTGTGTGGTTATCACATGGCTTGATGTGCTGGCTGTAATGTTATTGCATGGAATGATAAAGGGGCGTATTGTTATCACATTGAATGATGAGGTGATGTGTGGTTATCACATGGCTTGATGTGCTGGCTATATTGTTATTGCATTGAATGATAAAGGGGTGTAATGTCATCACATATAATGAGGTGCTGTGTGGTTATCACATGGAATGATGTGCTGGCTATATTGTTATTGCATGGAATGATAAAGGGGTGTATTGTTATCACATTGAATGATGAGGTGCTGTGTGGTTATCACATGGCTTGATGTGCTGGCTATATTGTTATTGCATTGAATGATAAAGGGGTGTATTGTTATCACATATAATGAGGTGCTGTGTGGTTATCACATGGAATGATGATGACTCCTGCAGTTATTGCAATAAAAAAAACAATACATAATAACTTTTCACGGCATAAAATCAACTTTCTTGAAGTTAAGTAATTCATACAGTATAATAACTATAAACCTGAAAATTACTGTCATACAATCAGATAAAATATAGATACATGTATTTGATTTTGTTGGTGAGTAAATTTTTGGGGAAAAATTCCATATTTGGTAAATTTCTGATGCTTGTAAAGTTTAGAACACAAGATATCTACAAATATTGGCAGCATTAGTTATAATCGCTACCTCTTATAAACTTTGTACATAACTATCATATCATGAAATCACAAGTATCTTTAAGTACAAAAGTGTACATATATGTAACTTTAATACACAGTAACCACTGTCCACTTTAAGTATATTTAAAGTAATATGTAACATACACAGAAGTTACTGACCATCTTAAGTATACTTAAAGTATACATGTGTGTAACATAAACAGAAGTTACTGACCACCACCTTAAGTATACCTAAAGTATACACAGAAGTTACTGACCACCTTGAGTATACTTATAGTGTACATATATGTAAAGTAGACAGTAGGCAACTGTTCACTTAGACTATATAGTGTATCCTATCATTTCATCCTCTAGTCTTGATCTTTGTGAAAGGGGTTGGGTGGTGATGCATGAGGGTGCCTGGACATGGTGTAGTACCTTAGAATCTACTGTCCACTTTGACATTCCTCTACATATCAAATTTATTACTGTTACTATTGGTCAATACTTATAACATAGTGACAATCTGGCTACACAATATAGTCAGATGACAAAACTGAATTATACTTGGTTGACTAATTTGGCCAGATTTAAACTGGATGCCTTCCATAAGAGCAAAGTCTTTAGATTTTTGTTTCTACACACAATAATTGTTGGAATACTGCAGAATATATACAATTAGTTATATCTGGAATATGTACCAATCTTAACTGAATTTGAAGAGTGTACTTTTAAGATGTAGTCGTATTACTGAAAATCATTAAAACTAAAAGCTACACAAAGCATGGATTACTTGTCAAACTTTATATGGCACATGGACTTTGTCTCTAACAATGTCTGTAACAAATTATATTGAATTTGAAGCGTGCATTCTTAACTGCCAATGGCACAGTAGTACAACTGTAGTTGGTATGAGCGTGGTTTTGTTGCTAGGCATATTTGCAAACATTTTAAAAATATTCATTTACTTACCAACCCATCTCTGTTTTTATCTTTGTAACATGCATTGATTATGCAAATGTCTCATTAAAAATACATGCTTTATTATCAAACTTTATATGACACATTGTACATGCACATGGTTGTCATCAATTTATATACATTATATTGAATTTAAAGTGTCAGTGCATTCTCAAGATATAGCCTAATTACTGAAAACTATTGATTATGTAAATGGCTCATTAATATTCATGATTATCAAAAACATAATCAGTTCTAGCCATTACCCTCAAGAATTTGTGCACCAAATTTTGTTTGAATTGAATGAGACGTTTTTGAGAAAAGGATGACACAAACACGGAAGGTAAAAATGGTTAAATAGGCAAATGAAGTTTGATTGAATATTTAAGGAAAAATACAAAGAGTGAGTATTCTTTGTCAGATTCAATGCTTTTGTATCCCCAAATGTCTATCTTTGTGTGTGTGTGTGTGTGTGTGTGTGTGTGTGTGTGTGTGTGTGTGTGTGTGTGTGTGTTGTACCCTTTATTCATGTGAGGGTATGTGCATGTACAAGTGTATGAATGTATATCTTTATTTACACTACCCCGGTATATTATTCACAATACACTTTGCACATCCAAATAATCAGCACAGACTAAGACTTGGTCCTATCCTTTGTCATTTAGTCTATCCAATGATAACATCATCTAGCTTTATACTGCTTTCACTATACAGACACTGATTTCCACAAAGTAGGACCAACTGTGCTATATATTGCATTACTGCAGTATATATATCCTTCAAAAGTTAAATGACCATTTCCATAAGTGGATAATGAGTTAGTTTAACACACAACTATCTAGTCTTCTCTTTGGATTGACAACCTCTATCATGCATACTCTGAAACTGAAAAAACAAAAGAATAGCACAAAGTCAACTCTAGTTGTCAACATTCAGAGTCAGCAGCATTCTTGGGTTATTTGGCAACTTTCAGCTGTCTGTCCTTCTCAGGATTTGAGACAGTTTTCAAACTCTAGTTTCATCTGAGATTACTTCAAGTAAATTATTCTGGGGATTGGCATTTTGAACAAATTGTTTGTCACTATTTTCTAACACATCAGGTGTGGTTATTGTTGAGTGAATACCACTATCTGTTCTGCTGTCTTTGCGAGACTGTTCACATTTGTCTAGAGACAGTCCAATTCTGTACGCTGTTGGCATTTCACTGTGGTCACTATTTGTATCACTAGAGTGTGCACTTTCTGCTACAATAGCCTCAATAGTTTCAATATTTTCGTAATCATTATGAAATGGAAGCTTTTCCTCCTCAGCAATTGGTGCAATACTATTTTCTATCTCTTCTCTTCTTCTCCATATTTCTTCACTTGGATTTAACTGAGTGGTCTCTGTAGGATATTCAGCAATGTTAGTGGAATCATGTTGTTCAGGAACAGTGCTCAGTTTTTTGCTCAGTGATTCTTTTGATCCAGCAGATCCATTCGAACCAATACTGCCAATGGCTGTAGGCAACATTCCATTTCGTAATAACACTGAGTCCTCCTCTTCTTCTGGTGTCTGAACCAAATTGAAATGGCGTGGTAAACTCTTGGGTGTGGTTTGTGGAGTTGTATTGCTATTAAGTGAAGAGCGAGAATTGTGCCATTCGTTGCCGGTGTAATGCCAATCAACCATGCACTGTGTAAGCACTGATCCAGTTGAAGGACGGTGACTGGTACTGGTAGTCATTGGGGGATGGTTGACTGAGTGGGACATAGAACGGCCACCACTGGAGTATGTTCCTTTGTACTTCATGGCTTGCTTCTCACAGAAACCATGTTTGGTGAGCATCATGAAGAGATCACGTCGGAATGCCTTTGTGCACAGAGCATACAAGAATGGATTGGTACATGAATTAATGGGATAGAAGATGACTAACAGGATCTTGGCTTCTTCTACTCCGATCAATGGTTTACCCAGTGCTGCTGTGAAGGCAAAGAACATAATTGGAACTACACATGCAAAATCGGTGAACACCAAGATACCCATACGTTTGGCAACTGTTGCATCCTTCTTGTGGGCCAGGGAACAACTCTCAGGACTACGCACTGTCAGGTACATCTTAACATAGCAACCAACCACTAACAGGAAAGCTAGTGTTATCACTGAACAGAGAGTCAAGATGTAGGCAAAGTCAACGGGTCTGGTCACATCCATGGGTAGACACATACTGGTCATACTATAGTCACTGATACCAAATATTGGTAACATAGCCATAAATAAGGCAAATGCCCAACCACCAACCATTATCTTGGCTGCCATCTTCATATGTAGACGTTTGTTGAGATGCATTGCATGAATGATTGCATACCATCGTTCCATGGTGATTGCTGTCAAAGTAAATACTCCTATTAATGTTGCAAAGATAGAGATAAAGCCAATAGCCTTGCATCCAGCACCCCATTGCCAGGGGATGGCATAGTTGTAGTACTGGCCAGCAGTGAAGATATCCACTATTCCAGTGATCAACAGATAGATACCTTGAAGAAAGTCTGCAAATGCCAGGTTGCACATCAAGAATTTGGTCACTGTCATCTTTGAAATGTATGATAGCAAGACAACAAGAACAACAAAGTTCCCTAATAGAGCTGTCAGAGATACAAACCAGATTAGGATTTTTAAGAAAATATAGCTCAAGACATCCCCACATGGATTAAAAGGGTTTGGTTTAGGTTGGCAGTCAACTTCAGAATAATCTTTGGGAGTGATTGGTCCACACCCATCTGGTAGTAAAGTATATGTTGCATTGGGGTCCAATGTATCATCGACAAACTGACCCTGATACGGTGAAGGCTGAGTGGGTTCATTTGGTTTGTGTCCACCTGGTTCCAAGTCACATACCGGTATGTGTGGATCGTTATCATTTACTGGGTCAAATGGAGGTTGAGTCTTTACATCAACCCATTCTGTTTCTTCACTAGCACTGCGACGTTTCCTTGTGCCACGACAATCACGTGTCTTACGCAATCCTTGTGTAATCTGGGTATTTTGAAGATTCATAGATGATGGTGTCGTAGTTGGTGGTGGAGTAGTCGTTGGACATGTACTATTCCTTCGGTGTTCAGAAATGCCAAAATTTTCATCATTGTGATATTTCTCTTCAGTTTGAAATGAGAATGCACAACAGTGTGTGAAGTAGGTCAGTCTGGCTGTTCTGATGCTTTTGAAGTCCAAGACAGGTGGAAATGTCTGAAAACTATATGTATCGTCTATATGTAACTCTTTAATGCCACTTAGTCCACGGGTTGGTAGAAAAGTCATCTTTGAACGTGACAACTTTCTGTAGGAAAAAAAGATCACAAAATATATTTATAGATTGTTTCTCTAATTTACAAAAACACACAAAAATGGTGCCATTGGCACTGTAGCACAACTGTATAGCATATGTGTTATTTTTTTAAAATAATGTTTATATACGCCATAATTCAACAGTGGAATGGGTAGTATCTTCATGGCTGGGTTGATTATGTCAATTTTTTGAAAGTTTATATACCTGTCGAACTATTCATGTTGTGATTTATTCAATATACATCATTCACCATTACAGTGTTGCTATGGGCATGATCTTGTTACTAGGCATGTGTGTATTCACTTTCTGGATGTTTATCCCCTTGTCTAACCATCCTTACTTTATCTTTGCAATATATACCATCATTTGGCTGTTGTTATGGGTGAGGTCTTGTTGCTAGGTATATATCTCCATTTTTGGAATGCTTATCTACTTGTCTATTAATCCCTGTTATCTTTGCAATACACACCATCAATTGGCTGTTGCTATGGGCGTGGTCTTGATGCAAGGCATACATTTTATGAATGTTTATTCGATTGCCTATTACTCCCTGTTGTTATCTTTGTTGCTGGGCATATTTGCCCACAGTTTAGAATCTTTAGTCACTTGCCTATTAATCTCTGTTGTTATCTTTTCATTATATATAGCCATTCGGCTGTTACTATAGGCATGGTCTTGTTGCTAGGCATATTTGCATCTTTATTCACTTGCCTATTAATCCCAGTTATCTTTGCAATACACACCATCAATTGAATGTTGTTATGGGCATGGTCTTGTTGCAAGGCATATTTGCATACATTTTTTGAATCTTAATTCACTTGCCTTTTAATTCCTACTTTATTCTTTGCAATATATGCCATCATTTGGCTGTTGCCATGGGTTGTTGCTAGGCACATTTACATACATTTTAAAAATATTTATTCATTTGTCTACTAATTTCTGTTGTTATCTTTGCAATATACGTGATCATTTGGCTGTTGCCATGGGTGGGGTCCTGTTGCTAGGCACATTTACATTAAATTTTATGAATGTTTATTCACTTGTCTATTAATCCCTGTTGTTATCTTTGTGAAATACACCACCGTTTGGCTGTTGCTATGGGCGTGGTCATGGTTGCCAGGGATATTTGCATACATTTTTTGAATGTTTACTCACTTGCCTACCAGATGATGTTATTTGACCAAAATATACTGCCATTGCTAAGGGTGTGGTCATGGTTGCTAGGGCCAATTGTGTCAAAATATTTGGAAGAAAATCTGCAGAATAACACTTCTTGAAACATCTCTGAACCTTCAGTTCAGTTGTGCTAAAAATCATTATCCACTTGCCTACCCTCTATTGGATCGCTTCAAAGAGCACACAAAAATGGATTAGACCACCGAAGTTGGGGACCACTGTAACATGACAGAAAACACTGTGTCCTGGGATAACACCGTGGTTCTAGCCAGAGGACAGGACTACATGGTTAAAATGCAAAGTTAAAGAAGCCATGTACATCAGACAGAGGAGACCCATCACAAACAGAGAACAAGGACACCAACTACCATCAATTTACCATCAATTTGCAATTATTGCATGATGAAGGTCCGTAGTAGACAGATCAAAACGTCACATTCATTTCCAATTTACCGTTCCAAAGTAACTATATTGTACTATCATATTGATTCTTGGAACTATGAACTATATATTTTCCAAAAATAAAATAGAGTTTGCTATGGTGGGTGCCATTGATGATAATTCAGTCAACTTGTTGCAATGTGAAAGTTTGAACAAGATAAATAAATAATTAAAGATATGATACTCTGTGCAAGAATCTTGACAACAAACAACTTAAGTCTGTGATTTCAACAGTGTGATGAAATCTGAAGGATAATAAAGTAATTCTGTTGTCATTCTTGTTGTCATTGTTGTCATTGTACTTACAATGTTTGAAGACCATCTGTTCCAACAAAGGCATCAATTTTCAGAGATGTCAACGGATTCATAGACAGGTTGCTGTTATTAAAGATTGGGGAGAAAAGACATTAATAACTACTTTCTTAATAACTACTTTCTTTCTTTTTTCCTGATCTTTGAACCTTTACAAACATAGATATTTTGCAATTTGACAGTTTCAGTTGTTTCTTAAAAGACTATTTTTCACTAAACACCAAATTGGAATATGATGTCCATGTACAAGAAGTTGCATTTTAGTCACTACTTATTTTTGCATTTTTGACACCACAATATAAGCAGAAGTTTGCAGATTTCCAGTAGTCAGTCACCCAAACTGATTAGAGCTAGACAACACAATGTATCTCTCACAGTCTAAGTCATGACAATAATTGCCATCAACTCATGGTTTGGAATACAATCCAATATGTTATGAAGTCTTAGCCAGTATGAGGATGCAAATTACGACTGGATTCTAAGTCCAACCACTGTGTCAGGCAATGTCAGCAGTGTTGAACCCAAAGGATATGACTTTGCATAGGTAGACAGGATTGGTCAATTTTCTGAGTGATTTTCTGAATGTTGCAATCATAATCACAACCTGACATGGCAGTATCTGTGGTTACATGAAACTATAGGTTTTAAATACCAAACTGTTAGCTAAAGTACTAATTAAGTGATCACTGTCATGAACATCAGAGAAGCTATAGCAGCAATTGCACATGTCTGGGACGGACATGTTTTTGTGGTTATTGATCTAATCAATACTTACATTTCAACCACCTCCAATGATCTGAAAGCAAAGTGTTGTATGACAGCAATATTGTTACCAATCAAAGACCTACAAGTAGAAAAAAAAAGTCGGACATTAAACAACACAAAAGCAACTACTGGTGACTGTTAGTCCTTTATCAAATCAAATTGATAAATGTCTATCACACATTAACCAATCATCATTCTATTTTGAATCACAATGGATTGTTTATCACATACACTTTACAAATTAGCATTCATACTAATTGATTGACACTTTAACTGACCAATCCACAAACATTAAATTAGCATCCATACTAATTGATTGACACTTTAACTGACCAATCCACAAACATTAAATTAGCATTCATACTAATTGATTGACACTTTAACTGACCAATCCACAAACATTAAATTAGCATCCATACTAATTGATTGACACTTTAACTGACCAATCCACAAACATTCATAAATGAAGTATAATTTCAACATATGAAAAATTGGAATCAGTGGACACATACGTAATATTTTGCACAGATTTTACATGGTGCAGCTATGTATTCTGATAAATTTGACTGTTTCCCTTGGATACTGAAAGATGCAGTTTCCTAGCAACACTACTTACAGTCTGTGAATATGCACATTGATTCCATTAAAGGCATCTGACTGTAATATTTCAATATCGCAGTAATCCAGATAACTGTAAGGCAAAAAACAAAGTAATAGAAAATGTGTAAATATTTAATGTTTTCATTATGAATCAACAAGACAGCTAAGGAAGTCACTCTTTCTGGCTGAAACTGGGTACGATATACTAACCTTTAATAAAACATAACATAGTTTATTTCACTAATGTATAAAAATATATCAATTTAAAATACATCAGAATTCTTTTGGCTCACACGTTAAAAAGTTTATATTTAAAACACTGATAAAAACACAAGAGCACACACAAAGGATAGACACTAAAACGATAAAATAAAAAGAAAGACTACAATTATGAACATTTGGCTAATGGGTCATTTCCATTCAACTGACGGACTGCTGAAGGATAAAAACTTTTCCTGTGGCGTTCTGATCTTGTGATCAATGATCGGAAACGCTTCCCTGATGGTAAATGTGAAAAGTGATCATTGGCTGGGTGAGAACTGTCTGATAGAATAGATTGTGTTTTCTTTCGCAGCACTGACCTATAAATTTCATCCAAGTGGGGAAGGTTTACACCAATTAATCGCTCCGCTGTGCGCACAACACGGTTTAGCAGGCGTCGGTCCTCCATAGTGGAGTTGCCATACCAGACAGTTATTGAGAACGTTAATACACTCTCAACAACTGCCCTGTAAAATTTCTCCAGCAGATTCTTACTAAGACCGAAGCCAGCTAAACGCCGTAAAAAGAACAACCGCTGTTGGGCCTTTTGTACAAAATGCCAGGTCAAATTGCCAGTGATGCGCATACCGAGGAATTTAAAAGTGTCTACTATTTCGACCTCGGTACCATTAATAGACAAAATCGACAATTATCTCCTTTGTCTTACTATGCCTGATTCTGTATGTTTTTTGCTTAATATGAACTTAGATCTGGTCAATGTACTGAGAATAAAAGTTATTAATATTTTTTTGGTTGTAAATATTACATTTATTTTAATAACCATCCATGACCTGCTCTGACCTTAGCTTACAGTATACAAAACACTTCTTAGGGTGACCAGGGGCATGAGGCAACAATTCTGGTGAAATCCGAAAATGATAATGATATACAGGTAATAAAGGCCCAAGTTAGCTATGAGTCGCATTTACTTACTTACTTCTTTATTTATAGCATATTTCAATAAACTCATTATACACGTCTACACATATTTGTTCTTTTGGGTATGAGGCCAGAAATGATTATATGTACGTACAGTTCAGTTGTGCTATATGTACGTACTTGTACACTTTCTGATCTTTTAAAAAATGAAACATTTTTAATAATCGCAGAAAAAGTTTACATAAATATGGAAGACTCCAAAAAAGAATAAAGGAAAAGAAAGTATATGGAGAGACATGGTGCAAAATCGACGCTTAGTGCGCTCGCGACAGCTGACCCGCTGCTTGCCATGCTCGAGCTCAAACGCATCCATTGATTAATTAGTAATACAGAGGGGTAGGACACGGCATCAAATAAACCAATCAGGATGCTTCAAATCGAACATGTGACCCATGAATTTTCTCTCGAAGCTTGATACCACCTGCTGCCCTCTTGTGGTGAGATATATATTTTGGATGTTGCAGTACATTGTGGAGTTTGCGGGACATTACAACAGATTGCCGAAACGGCATATTATATGAACTGAAATGTTGTGTCTTTTGCAAGCGAAATAAACAAAAACACAATTGATAATATCTTGGTTTAATCAATATTTGGTGCGAAGAGTTGCGATAG
The DNA here is from genome assembly GCF_964340395.1 of Glandiceps talaboti. Taxonomy (NCBI): domain Eukaryota; kingdom Metazoa; phylum Hemichordata; class Enteropneusta; family Spengelidae; genus Glandiceps; species Glandiceps talaboti. Next base: position 3,348,805 of record NC_135550.1, on the reverse strand, counting down.
ACTCGAACACACAGTCGATTCTGGTCTATATTCTTTTCATAAAATTACGTAAAAATATTCATTAAACATTAGTCGTCATATCTGTGTTTCTTCATAATATACACTTTGAATGTAGGAGAAAATGTAACAACATCATTTGACTGAGTAAACAAATATTCGTAAGTTTGCACGAAACAGAAAGCGTTCGTGAACGAGGGCGATGTGGTTTCAATCATACGACGAAAAAGAACACCAAAGTGTCCTACCCCTTCTTTTTTAGCAAATGAGCAAATTGAGCAAATTGAGCAAATGCTGAGCTCGTGGAAGTTGAATTTTCAAATTCCAAGATTCGAATCATTCGATCTCGCAATCCCGCGACAAGACAGAAAAGTAAATTCTATGACCGTTGGGGGCACTATTCAATCGGTACACTCCACAGCGCAGCGTCCCGTATATTCTATTTATATTCCAGCGCGATTCGATCGAGTTAATTATGTATTTCTCTGTGTATAATTATAATTAGATATTAATTATCGATTCAAGATACTGAAATAATTATAAACAAGAACTTGACGGAACATTTTGATGTTGTCTTTATTCATGTTTAATATTCAGTTCAATTGTGCTAAAGTGATTGCTCGGCAACTGTCTGTCAATATTGTTATAGACACCAGAATTGTTGCCTCATGTCCTTTGGGTGAGTTTTTCTCTTAATGTTTCACCTTTACAACGATGTCTTGATTTCTCTAATGTGCTGGCACAGTAGTAATCATTGGCACTTCTTTTCTGTACTGTACTGTACTGTACTGTACTGTACTGTACTGTACTGTATACTTTTCCTGTCTACTCGAGTACTGACTGGTACTGTACTGTACTGTACTGTACTGTACTGTACTGTACTGTACTGTACTGTATACTTTTCCTGTCTACTCTAGTACTGACTGGTACTTTACTGTACTGTACACTTTTCCTGTCTACTCTAGTACTGGTTGGTACTGTACTGTACTGTACACTTTTCCTGTCTACTCTAGTACTGACTGGTACTGTACTGTACTGTACTGTACACTTTTCCTGTCTACTCTAGTACTGACTGGTACTGTACTGTACTGTACTGTACTGTACTGTACTGTACTGTATACTTTTCCTGTCTACTCTAGTACTGACTGGTACTGTACTGTACTGTACTGTACTGTACTGTACTGTACTGTACTGTACTGTATACTTTTCCTGTCTACTCTAGTACTGTACTGTACTGTACACTTTTCCTGTCTACTCTAGTACTGACTGGTACTGTACTGTACTGTACTGTACACTTTTCCTGTCTACTCTAGTACTGTACTGTACTCTATACTTTTCCTGTCTACTCGAGTACTGACTGGTACTGTACTGTACTGTACTGTACTGTACTGTACTGTACTGTACTGTACTGTATACTTTTCCTGTCTACTCTACTCTCGTACTGGTTGGTACTGTACTGTACCTCTACACTTTTCCTGTCTACTCTAGTACTGACTGGTACTGTACTGTACCTCTACACTTTTCCTGTCTACTCTAGTACTGACTGGTACTGTACTGTACTGTACTGTACTGTACTGTACTGTACTGTACTGTATACTTTTCCTTTCTACTCTACTCTCGTACTGGTTGGTACTGTATTGTACCTCTACACTTTTCCTGTCTACTCTAGTACTGATTGGTACTGTACTGTATACTTTTCTTCTCTACTCTAGTACTGACTGGTACTGTACTATACCCTATCCTTTTCCTGTCTACTCTAGTACCAACTGGTACTGTAAGGTATACTTTTTCTCTCTATTCTAGTACTGATTGATACAACACATAATATTTACTGTTACTTACATGTCTATTATAATTTCTGAAGTACTAAAGTTGGAGAAGTCTGGAATTGTCTTGAGACCACAGTAATGGACCACACTGAAATCAACCAATATATAATGTTAATCACTTTCTAGAAAATAGAGTTTATATAAATAAAGTCTATATCTGTTAATCTTCCACAGATAGTGGGCAAAGTGTGAAATTGTAGATGTAGGTAATAAAACAAAAAAAATGTGCATTTGTAGAATAATTGTATCTGACATTTGTGTCAGGTCTGTTTGAAATTGGCCCATGCATATTTGAGATAGGGGTGACAATGGATTGATAGGAGACAACATACTTGTCCCCTTCAGCTTTGGGGCTAATAATAACGAGACTTCAATGACACTACCATAAACACACAGGAAAATTAATAGGGAGGGGCAGCCCAAAAAACATTTTCATGCAAAATCCTGAGACATTAGTTCACTTTTCATCTGAAAATTCTTCTAACCATGGGGTCAATAAAGATGTGAACTTTTCAAGGCTTGAGAAATGTCTCAATTGCTTGAGTACAACTTCAAGCTAAAATATCTATTCAAAAAGTCATAAAATTACACCGCTGAGCTTTTAGCATATAAACGTAGATTCATGTTCCTGGGAAATGTGTGTATGGTTCCCCTAATCCTAAGTCTGCAGCATTTCTCTATAACTTAGTTATGGTCTCTTTTTCTTGCTGCAAAATCACCCTAAGAAAAAAGGGCAGATGTTTGGAATCATTGCAGCATTGAACAACTGACATTTGAAATAATGTCAACAGTTGTAATAAAAATCATGTTTATCATGTAATAATTTCTGAAATTTGTGATAATTCCTGTGAATGTCAATTGGAATAAAAATTGCTGACACTTATATATTATATTTCATAAAAAATATGTATTAAAATTGCCGAAATTTGAAATAACACGACATTAAACTTCCATTCTATACAAAAAAAGGCTATCGAAATAAGAGAGCCAAAAAATGAAAATCATCACATCAATCAGAAGTAGATTGTATTAAAATGCATTACATTAATTGATGAATAAATTAGCAGTTAATAATTATTAAGTTTTTAATCAATCAGCGCATATTATGTGTATGCATGAGTGAGTGAGGGAAGGAGTGCAAGAATGAATGAGCAAACAAACTAACAAACCAACAAACAAGACTTCATAGAAGACATACTCATGGAGATATGATTTAAAAGAAATTGGTGGCAACAAATAAATACTATAAAGTGTGATAATGTAGGGAATTGCTGAATTTCAGTAATTGAACCTGAAGATCCAGGTCTAGGTCAAAGGTCAATGTCTAAAAGAAAGTTTAAACCTGGCAATATAGGGGTAGACACTTGAATATAATCTCTGTGTATTAATGTTTTTGAGTTATGTGATAAATCATGATTGTTTACAACAACTATGGTTAATATTGAGTAAAAAGTGATATGAGCACCAAAAAGTTATGCAAGTGTATATTTATCTGGTTCTGCATTATCTATAGACATGATCTAAAAGACATTGGCCACACATAATTGCTACAAAGTGTCTCCAATATGTAGGTAATAGTTTTAATTTTGATGGTCTATGAATAGAGACAATGATTGAAGTTGTTTGGTTATGCCGTATTAAATATAGTGATTGTTTACTACAAACATGGCTGCCATTCAGTAAAAATTACATGAGCACCAAAAATAATGCTTGTGTATATTTCTTTTCTTCACTATTATCTGCAAGTTTGATTTAAAAGAAATTGGCAATATGTAAACGCTACAATGTGTCTGTGATAGGCAGGAATCGGCTTGATTTTGATAATTAGCCCTGAAGGTCAATGTCAGTGTCAAAGGTTATGGCTCCAAAGTTAGCTTGTACCTAATAATATGGGAGTAGAAACTTGATTGGAGTCTCTATGCATTACAGTTTATAAGTTATGCAGTAAAAAATGATTTTTAATTATGGCTGCCATTCAGTCAAATTTGCATATACAAAAAATAAATTGACATGTCCCACATGCTATGTCACCTTTGTGTCAGGTTTGAAAGAAATGGGATATATGTGTGCAAAATGACGGATGGACAGAGCCCATTGTAATAGTACTTCCTGAGAGGGGGGGGGGGGCTAACAAATGAAAGAATGAACAAATGAATGAATGAATGAATGAATGAATGAATGAATGAATGAATGAATGAATGACTAATATGTAATATATTTTCATGGTGTGTTGACATAGCGAAGTATGGATATCATAGACCTTTGAAGAATACTGCATCTTACAAGGGAGTGGTCAGATGGGTCTTTGGAAATGGGTGTCCTAGAGGGGTGATGGATTTCTCTGCAAGGGGTAGATGTTAGTTGGCTCTATGACTTGTTTATCAAATGTTGCAAGAGTGTTATTTTTCTGGAAAGAGGTGAGATGTACTCATGAAATAATTTAATATATAATGAGGTGTACACCAACTAGCACTTTCATTATGATTTTTTGCAAATGATATTTGATTTACAGTGTTGGAATAATTTTAATAGTTCTGAGATTTCATTAGGCTAGGTATTAATTGAGTGATGGATTCATGAACAGATGATTTGGCCGGATAGGTTGGTAAATGTAGGGTGAAAAGTAGGTAGGTGGGTAGGTAGGTAGATTATAAAGTAGATTCATTACTGAATGATCGATCGATTGATTGATTGACCGATTGATTGAGGACTTGAAGAGCCAAGTGACCTAAGAATGACATAATTGTTGGAAATTGATTCTAGGAAAACTGTAATGCCGATATTTTGTTTCCAGGATGATTAACCCAATTTCTTTAAAAGCCAAAAGGAAACAGCCTTAATTTGTCTTTTATTCCAAATATCGACGTTTATTGCACATTGAAAAAAAAGGTATTACAATTATCGACAATTTTTATCATAATTTTTGTTCACTAACTTTATTACAAATTTCAGCAATTTTATTACAAATGTCCTATTATAAATGTCGGCAATTATTACAAATGTTGTTAGTTTATTACAAAAGTCCCTCAACTACTTCTGGTTCAGTTTTCAGAGTCAACTCCAAACAGAAGGGGCCATGTTGGATTTTGTTGTAAGACCATAGCATTCAAATACTAATGATAAACATCGTATTTAAGGGCAGATTTGTTCATAAATTATATGAATATGAATTAATATTTCTGTTTAGTAAAATGTTTATATCACTAGAACATTTTTCTGGAAGATACGTTCAGGAACACTGGTCATATTTTGCTCACGCTGACAGTATAGTGTACCATCTTATTTCAATTCTGGCCAGTTTCACAATAATGAATGTTATTGATGCAACAAACTTTACGTTTTTTTTTTTGGATTAATTACCATTACCTGTTGCACACTGATGGATCGTCCTACATGCTATATCATACATCATACTAGCGGCCATAACTTTAACGTGAAGGTGTACGTACATGTGTGTACGCTCGGTTGTTGGAAAAAACACGAGCTATCATACGTTAGTTAACAGTTTTGAGAACTGATATAATGTTTGAGCATTCAATGTCAAAGGTAATAAGAAAGTGTATTTGACGCTGAAACACGTCATGAGGATGTCAAAAACCTGGGTCATAGGTCACACCTGTCAGGAAACTCGGCCAATTAATTATTATCAATACCCTTAATGTTGTGTGTAAAATATGCATTTAAACAGTAAACTCTGTGATAGGGCAAAAGTGGATGCCATTGAAGGCAGTGTAGAAGCTTGATTATAATACTCATCTTTATTACTTAACAACATGCTGTGGAAAGCATGGTAGAGTAAACACAATACAATACAAGACAAAAATACAATACACATTACTTGTCTGCTGAGGATATCTTTCGAGATGTATCTAAAAGAAATTTGGCAAAAGGAAGTTTATCATCTGAACTTAGAATATACAAAAATTTCTCTTGACTGTTTAAAGTGTTAAAATAAGCACATTTCAAAGATATCGAAGAAAATGAATATTACATATCTAGGTGAAATGTATCAGATCATCAACTTACATATCTTTAAGGGCTGGGAAGTCAACCAAAACTCCCGGTCCAATATGATACAAATTAGGAAGCTGCAATAGCTCTCTGAAATCAAACAAAAAAGTGACTGTTAGGAAATACTGATATTTTTGTTATTTAAAGTTACATTTACTTCTCTGTGTCCAGCATGATGTAAGATTTGTAAAATATGATCAAAATATGATAATGTTTGGATTCAAATGATTACACAGATATCGTCCATGATAAACTAGCTGCTATAACATTTTATTACAATTTGCATCAAAGAAAGTCTATCTGAACATATTGTGTCATACGTTAACATACATGTTTAGAAAGGAGGGCTTGTTGTTCTTGTTGCTGCAAATGGAATAGAAGGTAGTTTGATTCTTTACATTTGAGTTGACAACTATGATGACAAAATGACTTCCATTACTATTCATAGCTCTCAGTACTTACATGTATTTGAGTCGTGGAAGGCCATCTAGTGCCCCAGGTTCAATCTCTTTCAGATTTGGCCATTCAGTCAATGTTCTATAATAAAGATCAATTGGTATTATTAATGAGGATAATTAATATGGCTAATACCACACAGTTTAACTTACATAGCTCTGATAGAACTAGTAATTGTATTAATATGACTAATACCACACAGTTGAACTTACATAGCTTTGATAGAACTAGTAATTGTATTAATATGGCTAATACCACACAGTTGAACTTACATAGCTTTGATAGAACTAGTAATTGTATTAATATGGCTAATACCACACAGTTTAACTTACATAGCTTTGATAGAACTAGTAATTGTATTAATATGGCTAATACCACACAGTTTAACTTACATAGCTTTGATAGAACTAGTAATTGTATTAATATGGCTAATACCACACAGTTTAACTTACATAGCTCTGATAGAACTAGTAATTGTATTAATATGACTAATACCACACAGTTTAACTTACATAGCTCTGATAGAACTAGTAATTGTATTAATATGGCTAATACCACACATAGCCCTGATAGAACTAGTAATTGTATTAATATGACTAATACCACACAGTTTAACTTACATAGCCCTGATAGAACTAGTAATTGTATTAATATGGCTAATACCACACAGTTTAACTTACATAGTCCTGATAGAACTAGTAATTGTATTAATATGGCTAATATCACACATAGCCCTGATAGAACTAGTAATTGTATTAATATGACTAATACCACACAGTTTAACTTACATAGCTGATAGAACTAGTAATTGTATTAATATGACTAATACTACACAGTTTAACTTACATAGTCCTGATAGAACTAGTAATTGTATTAATATGGCTAATATCACACATAGCTCTGATAGAACTAGTAATTGTATTAATATGACTAATACCACACAGTTTAACTTACATAGCCCTGATAGAACTAGTAATTGTATTAATATGGCTAATACCACACAGTTTAACTTACATAGCCCTGATAGAACTAGTAATTGTATTAATATGACTAATACCACACAGTTTAACTTACATAGCCCTGATAGAACTAGTAATTGTATTAATATGGCTAATACCACACAGTTTAACTTACATAGCTCTGATAGAACTAGTAATTGTATTAATATGGCTAATACCACACAGTTTAACTTACATAGCCCTGATAGAACTAGTAATTGTATTAATATGGCTAATACCACACAGTTTAACTTACATAGCCCTGATAGAACTAGTAATTCTATTAATATGGCTAATACCACACAGTTTAACTTACATAGTCCTGATAGAACTAGTAATTGTATTAATATGGCTAATACCACACATAGTCCTGATAGAACTAGTAATTGTATTAATATGGCTAATATCACACATAGCTCTGATAGAACTAGTAATTGTATTAATATGACTAATACCACACAGTTTAACTTACATAGCTTTGATAGAACTAGTAATTGTATTAATATGGCTAATACCACACAGTTTAACTTCCATAGCTCTGATAGAACTAGTAGTCATATTAATATGACTAATACCACACAGTTTAACTTACATAGCCCTGATAGAACTAGTAATTGTATTAATATGGCTAATACCACACATAGCCCTGATAGAACTAGTAATTGTATTAATATGGCTAATACCACACAGTTTAACTTACATAGCCCTGATAGAACTAGTAATTGTATTAATATGACTAATACCACACAGTTTAACTTACATAGCCCTGATAGAACTAGTAATTGTATTAATATGACTAATACCACACAGTTTAACTTACATAGCTTTGATAGAACTAGTAATTGTATTAATATGACTAATACCACACAGTTTAACTTACATAGCTTTGATAGAACTAGTAATTGTATTAATATGGCTAATACCACACAGTTTAACTTACATAGCTTTGATAGAACTAGTAATTGTATTAATATGACTAATACCACACAGTTTAACTTACATAGCTTTGATAGAACTAGTAATTGTATTAATATGACTAATACCACACAGTTTAACTTACATAGCTCTGATAGAACTAGTAATTGTATTAATATGGCTAATACCACACAGTTTAACTTACATAGCCCTGATAGAACTAGTAATTGTATTAATATGGCTAATACCACACATAGTCCTGATAGAACTAGTAATTGTATTAATATGACTAATACCACACAGTTTAACTTACATAGCCCTGATAGAACTAGTAATTGTATTAATATGGCTAATACCACACAGTTTAACTTACATAGCTTTGATAGAACTAGTAATTGTATTAATATGGCTAATACCACACAGTTTAACTTACATAGCTCTGATAGAACTAGTAATTGTATTAATATGGCTAATACCACACAGTTTAACTTACATAGCCCTGATAGAACTAGTAGTCATATTAATATGACTAATACCACACAGTTTAACTTACATAGCCCTGATAGAACTAGTAATTGTATTAATATGGCTAATACCACACAGTTTAACTTACATAGCTTTGATAGAACTAGTAATTGTATTAATATGGCTAATACCACACAGTTTAACTTACATAGCCCTGATAGAACTAGTAATTGTATTAATATGACTAATACCACACATTTTAACTTACATAGCTCTGATAGAACTAGTAAATGTATTAATATGGCTAATACCACACAGTTTAACTTACATAGCCCTGATAGAACTAGTAATTGTATTAATATGGCTAATACCACACAGTTTAACTTACATAGCTCTGATAGAACTAGTAATTGTATTAATATGGCTAATACCACACATAGCCCTGATAGAACGAGTAATTGTATTAATATGACTAATACCACACAGTTTAACTTACATAGCTCTGATAGAACTAGTAATTGTATTAATATGACTAATACCACACAGTTTAACTTACATAGCCCTGATAGAACTAGTAGTCATATTAATATGAATAATATCACACAGTTTAACTTCTATATTAATGAGGTGATAAGAAGTTGTTGAATAATACTTTGAATGTGTGGCAACATCGACTACATGGTACTAATTTCTTTAATGAACAGAATATATATTCCATCCTTTATATAAAAACAAAAATAATACCAATGGCAATGTGCACAACTAAAATCCAATGTCTGACATACACATGCAATGAGAGAAACACACCTTAAACATGAAAACACCCCTACATGATAATGGAACATCTCAATATGAACTTTGGCCAAGTGATTATCATTATGTAACATTACCACACCTCATGACACTGTTCCTTACCACTGTATTCCAATTTTACACTACATTATCTTCCCACATTACATCTAGTCAATGTCGTTACTCTAGGCGCTAAACGTGGTTAAACCTTATGCTGGGCGAAGCGCAAACTGTATATACATATCAGTAGTAATCCATTACAAATTGACAGGCTTTCATCATTGCTCATTAATATTCATTTGGTACAGCTGTTTTGACTATTGCAGGAATTTAGCATGTAATAACAAGTTGTCGTTCATGTTTTCATTGGAATTATGTGCTTTGCTAGAAGCGCTCTCATCATCATAGAATGTTTGATTTTGTTGATCTTAGAGGGAAACAACTTTTATCAACATCTCCCATTATAGCTATAGCCATACTGAGGTAGACAGAACATTTTCAACTGTAGATCACTAAAATTTGATGGGTTGATGGTTGTTGTTGTTTTTCAACCATGCACAACATCAGCGCATGCCACTCTCCTTCGTTCCCCTTGACTTCCAGGTATTCTTTAAGTTTTACTTTTGTTTAGTTGAGTTTTTTTATCAAAATGTTTGGAATAATATCCACAGGAAATGAAGTAGTGAAATGATAGTATGATCAACAGTTTACTGTGAATGTAAAAACATAACTCCATTTCCAGTCTGCTAAAACTAAAAGCACATGGGGACATGACAACATCATCACATTTACTATATGAATGCTGTGGGGGGGGGGGGGCACATAATTCTGTGCGAGAGTAATGACATTGACTAGACGTAATCTGTGAAGATAATATAGTGTAAAATTGGAACGTGGTTGTCAGCAACTAGATTAGTTTTGTGAAAAATCACTGTTTTGGATATAACTTGAAAACCACTGATCTGATCAACTTCATTTGAACCATTATTCATCTACAAACCCTACATAAAGTTTCTATCAAATACCAACTAATATCTGACAAACACATCCAGTGAGAGATATACACTGCAAATGTGACAAGCCCTCATTGAAGACATAGCCCAAATGGTGTGTTTTATGGCAAAGTTATTGTGAAAATTTGAATGGTGTCTCTAGATACAAAACTTCATAATTTATTGACCTATTTGCTATTTGACCTTGGATATAGAAAATGTTTGTCAAGGTCAAAGGTCATGGTCATGGTCTCATTAGAAAGCTCATCATTGATGATGTGAGGGTAGCCACTTGAATGGTCACATGGTCATATATTTTCAAAAGTAAATTTAAAATTCACAAAAACAAACTACAGTTATATAGTGATATATCATATTTTGTTCAAACCCCCCAAAATAGACTTAAAATTTCACTTAAAAAAAAATTCTGTATGAAACTTACAAATGTTCCAGCTTGGTTAGGCCAGCAAAAGAACCAGCTTTTAATACCTCCTGAGAAGAACCTCTGATCTCCCTAAAACAAACAAGAGAAAAAAGTTATAAAGACAAAAGACTATGTTGTTCTCTATCTCTAGAGGGCAGTCTTCATAAAATACTAATGTAAAATATCTTGAACACGTGTCTGTGTAGAGATTAGTGGAATTATAGTTATGAAACCTATCTTTTCAGCTCATGATCAGCTTCACCTTCCAATAAATAATGTATTATTCATGCAACTTTTTCAGATTTCCTGCTTCCCTGATGAAAAATTCAGATGTTGATGCTAAAAATAGCAATATATAGGATAATATGATATATCATGGTCACTGTACTGGTATTATGGGATTGATCGGTGTTCTTTATGTGCTTTGAAAGAGATTTAATATAGGTTAGGATTGCTGTACAACAAAGATAGAGTTACAATAACATCTGGGAGGAGGAAAGATGACAGAAAGTGAACATTTTGTCATGGACATATAGGTCTACAGATATGTGCCAATGGTACTGAAATATCACAGAGCATACTGCTAAAGATATTTTAAAAAAAATGATGACAAATCAGTCTATATGAGACACATACAAATTATGTAAAATGTAAAATGATTTAAGTGTGTTTTGCAATGTCATCTATTCATCCATCCATCTATCTATCTGTCTCTCTTCTGACTGTCTATATTTTGTATGTCTGTCTGTCTGTCTATCTACAACCAGTGACAGGCAAGTATCTACAAGTGGAACTTGTTACAAACAGAGAAAGTAAATAAATGAATTGGATTAATTAGACTTGGCACATCATTTTGTAACTACAGACATTAATTACATTTCATCCCATAGTTTAATGGCCTCTTTGCATATATATATAATACCAGGGAAACTTCAAATTTGTGAATGAGTTATTATGTAGAGGCCATAAACTGTTCATATCAAACCATAAAATGTAATAAACCTAAACGTCTCAGAAGTTCCAACATACTCTGTCAAGAAGTATTCATATAATTAATTTATTTACTTCCCCTGGTTGTAACAAGTAAATGTTTCTCTATCACTGGTTTTATCTATCTCTTTTGTCTATCTGTCTGTCATTTGTATGTCTACCTACCTGTCTGTTGTCTGTCTGTATGTTTGTCATCTGTCTGTCACCTGTATGTTTGCTTGTCATCTGTCTGTCTGTCTGTCTGTCTGTCTGTCTGTCTGTCTGTATGTATGTATGTATGTCTGTCTGTCTGTATTCTTATGTATTTGTCTGTCTGTCTGTCTGTCTGTCTGTCTGTAATCTTATGTATTTGTCTGTCTGTCTGTCATCTGTATGTTTGGCTGTCTTCCTAGGTACATACAATATACTGTATACCTTGCTTCTTCTTTAATAGTTAGTATTTTATGTTGATTTATAAACTAACTTCTATTTTTTGAATTTTTAATTACTGAATTGTAATAGATTGTGTGTAAGATTGCATCTTGGCAAGAAGCCAACTTATACTAGTTTTAAGTCAATTGATCATTAAGATACAAAAAATGATAGATTAGTTTTATCATGAAAACAATCTCTGGGACAGGAAAAATAAACATACATGGTATATTACAAAGAAAGGTCACACATTAGGAATAAAGTAAACTGACAATTTCATGAGAAAATCATTCACATTTGATACAATTCTAACCAATACGTCACTTCAAGTCTGTATGCTAGTCAACTTTATTCTCATTAGAATTGAGACGAGATAATGAAATAAGCACTTCCTTACTTCCCTAGCTGAACTGATGCTCTACCCCTATCTATTTGTAGTGTCAAACTAAACGTAATTTACAACATTGTTGGGCCTACATGACAGGGCTATTATCATAAGTAGGGACTTTGATGTATCACACCTAATCCAATTTGCCTGCCTTGCACAAATCATATTGTGAGTAAATTGATGTTTAATTGTGTTGCAGTTTGCAGTCCAAACTTTCTAGTTGACTGACAAAGCTCTTGTGTAATATGCCTTGACACAGCCCAGTCAGATGAAATTCTATCTCTGTGTCAGTAATAACACTTTTAATACAACCAAAATAGATGAGTCATGGGATTTTAGTTTTTAGAAGAAATCACTATGTCATTTGTACACAATTACTTTGTTGCCTTTTTCTGCCAGTTGTCAGCTTAATATAACTAACCTTTCTCTATGAAGGGCAGCAAAATTGTTAGCCATGGACTGATAGAAGTTGGCAGATTAGACAATTGTACAGTGGCAGTTGTTAGAATTGTTAGCCATGGACTGGTAATGTTAGAACAAAGTTATTTAAGGCTGGCCTGTTTAAACTAAGTCATTTCTAACAAAACAGGATACTGTATTCCTACAAAACACTAAAAAATGCTGATTGATAATGTTAGAACCAAGTTATTTGAGGCTGGCCTGTTTAAACTAAGTTATTTGTAACAATAACAGCACATATCTATAACTTGGAAAACAATTATTTGAGGCTTGTTTAAAACTAACTTATTTGGGGCAAAAACAGGATATTCTTAAACATGTAACAGAGGTAATTATAAATAAAGGGTATTGTGGGTAATCTATGCAAACTGCCATGATGGAGATCTTGTTTTTAACCTATTATACCATTCTTGAGCCAAAAAATATATTCTGGTCATTCTACATCACAACAATGTGTGTCTATGTCACGATAACACATGTCTACAAATATTTTTCTTCATTCAGCTGGAAATACTCGTGACCTAAGGGTCACTATGAGTCACTAAACAAGTAGTGACAAAGGCCCCTTAGATCACCTGTATTTCCTTGGCTCAACGAAGAAAAATTATTGGAAAATAACATCTAATTGTTCATATTGTTGAATGCCTAGTAAACATTGTAAATTTTTATTTTAAAAATAGTGCCATTGGAGTTGGAGCACAACTGTAGTTTTTAAAAAATGTTTATCCATATGCTAGTCCATGCTAACAATAGGTGTTCATTTGCTGAATGACTATCCAGTTGCCTATCCAACCATGTTACTATCTTTGCGATATACGCGATCATTTGGCTTTTGCTATGGGCTGGTCATATTGCTAGATATATTTGCATACATTTTTGAATGTTTATATAATTGTCTATTAATCCCTGTTGTTATCTTTGCAATATATATGATCATCTGGCTGTTGCTATGGGCATGGTCTTGTTGCTAGGCACATTTACATACATGAATTTTTTGGATGTTTATTCACTTGTCTATCAATCCCTCATTATCTTTGTGAAATACATGACCAATTGCTGTTGCTATGGGAGTGGTCATGGTTGCTAGGGATATTTGCACACATTTTTGAATGTTTCCTCACTTGCCTACCAGATGATGATGTTATTTAACAAAACTATACTGCCATTTGGTTGTTGCTAAGGGCATGGTCATGGTTGCTAGGGCCAATTGTGTCAAAATATTTTGAAGAAAATCTGCAGAATAACACTTCTAGAAACATCTCACCAAGTTTCAGTCTCATTGACCTTTTGAGATAAATTTTTGACCAAAATTCACATTTTACACCTAATTTGCATATTACTTATGAGATCATTATATGCTTAATAAATTTTTTCATTTATACACCCACAGATGCATCCCTGTTAAATTTCAGCCCAATCTGCTAAGTTGTTTTGGAATTATAGGTTTTGACCAAAAAGACACATTTTTAGCCCTAATTTGCATATTACTGATGGAATCATCATGTCATGAACAAATCTTAATTTACTCTCCCCTAAGAATGTTCCCACCAAATTTCAGGCCAATCTGCCCAGTAGTTTTGGGGTTTATGTTTTTTGACCAAAAGTCACTTTTTTGACCCAAAACCCACATCTCTGATGAATCATTTTCATTTGAACAATTTCTGAACTACTGAACCTTATCACTTCAGTTGTGCCAAAAAACCCCAAAAAACCCTAAGGTATTATTCATGTTGTTGGCATATTTAACATAGAACATTAAAACATGGAAACAGAACTTACAGTCGGCAACTTTGTGCCCTAGCTGGGTGACTCTGTTATGTTACAACTTTAAAAAACACTACAGAGTTGAAGTTATCAATCTGTCAGTTGAAGTTACTTGTGACAAAAACAGCGTATTTCACAGTTTGTGGTAGATTTATTGTTAGCGGTATGTTGTGGGAATGTACATAGTGATATGCTGTACGTATTACCCATTAACACCCTATATACTTCAAGGGCTCCAGCATCTCTCATTAAAATTCTTACTCTACACAAATGGAACATATTGCACTGACTGACAATGATTTAAGATGCAATCACAACGGTCCACTCTGTTCCATACTGTTAAATGTCACCATAACTACGATACTGACAATGGTATTCCAAGAATCTAGGGTGTTAGTTATTTTTCTACATGTTGCTATAGTAACATCAATTCATTGCTGTTTGAATTGAATCCAGACAAATCATAAATCTGTATCATATTGATTTAGTGATCATTTTAGAGTTGTCTAAAAATATATAACACAATATGGTTGCTAACTGTTTTTAATTCATTGTTGACATGTGTTCTTGTGAAAGATATAATATGACAATGTTTGTACCTGACATAGAGTTAAAATTCAATCATTTACTAACAATTCCTGAAATTGTGGACAAAGTTTGAAGTACAATCATGATCACTTCTCACATTATTAGTATAACTGTGCCACCTAGTGGTCATAGCTGTAACTGTATGTAATGGATAATTCTATTGGTCAGTTCTCACACACCTAGTGGTCATAGCTGTAACTGTATGTAATGGATAATTCTATTGGTCAGTTCTCACACACCTAGTGGTCATAGCTGTAACTGTATGTAATGGATCATTCTATTGGTTAGTTCTCACACACCTAGTGGTCATAGGTGTAACTATAAGGTATCTGTAACTATAAGGTATTTGTCAGTTTGTGCAGTAAGGCATCTCTATGCCATCCAGATAGGCTTATACTTTTTGTGAAAATAGATGTAAGCCTTTAATCAATCAATCAATCAATCAATCAATCAATCAATCAATCAATCAATCAATCAATCAATCAATCAATCAATCAATCAATCAATCAATCAATCAATCAATCAATCTTTATTGCATAACAACATGCCATAGCAAGCATGGTAACGCATACAAAAATGACATACAGAAATCAAGTGAATACAATACAATTCTTTAGCCAACTGCTAGAGGACTGTTTACATAAACAAGAAATTTTCAAAGAGGAATTAGGTTTATCATCAGAGGTCAAAATATGCAAAAATTTATGTTGTCATTTAAGGAATGAAAATTTGAATTATTTAATGACAAAGAAGAAAAAAATGCCTTTTTTTCACTTGTATGGTGAGAACAAAGAATTAAATGATGAAATTCATCTTCTACCATATTTTGACAAAATTTACAGAATCTTTCATCTACAGGCATCTTAGGAGTAGACCGTCTACCCAACTCAATTTGAATATTATAATCCGAAATTCTAAATTTAGTCACAAGTTTTCTACAAACAGGATTTTTAATTTGCAGAAGATATTTTTCAATTTTTTTTTATTAGTACTGTTTCTTCTAATGTCATTATGTAATTCCCCATACCAAGATTTACAAAATTCTTGACATAAATTATCATGAACCTTCTTGATTGTAGAATTAAACTTGCAAAGATTTGACCACATACTGTTCTCACTGTTTCGGTAATTAGGCTATATCTTAAGACTGCATACTTCAATTTCAATACAATTTAGTACATACATTTAACATTACAGAGTGCATATCTCCTAGAAAAGTTGTTGCTTTTGCTTGAAGATTTAGTGAATAATTTGCATAATTAATTATTTTCGGTAATTAGGATATATCTTAAGACTGCATACTTCAATTTCAATATAATTTACTTCATACATTAAACATAACAAAGTTTATACACCCTATAAAGTTGTTGATATACCATTACAGTGTTAATAACTAATTTGCATGATTAATGATTTTCGGTAATTAGGATATATCATAAGAATGCATTCTTGAATTTCAATATAATTTAGTACATACGTTAACCATAACAAAGTGGATATGTCTTATAAAATTTGTTGATATAGCTTACAGTTTTAATGAAAAATTTGGATAATTAATGATTTTAGGTAACAAGGCTGTATCTTAAAAATACCACCAATGGCGTTGTAGCACAACTGTAGTTTTTAAAAATGTTTATCCATATGCTAGTCTATGCTAACAATAGGTGTTTATTTGCTGAATAACTATCCAGTTGCCTATCCAACCATGTTGCTATCTTTACGATAAATGCTATCATTTGGCTGTTGCTATGGGCGTGGTCATGTTGTTAGATATATTTGCATACATTTGTGTATGTTTTTGTTCACTTGTGTATGAATTCCTGATATTGTCTTTGCAATATACGTGATCATTTGGCTGTTGCTATGGGCGTGGTCTTGTTGCTAGGAAAATTTACATACATTTTTTGAATGTTTATTCAATTGTCTATTAAACCCTGTTGTTATCTTTGTGAAATACACCACCGTTTGGCTGTTGCTATGGGCGTGGTCATGGTTACTAGGGTATTTGCATACATTTTTTGAATGTTTATTCATGTCTTTCTATTCCTGTTGTTATCTTTGCAATATACGTGATTATTTGGCTGTTGTTATGGGCGTGGTCTTGTTGCTATGCAAATTTACATACATTTTTTGGATGTTTATTCAATTATCTATTAAACCCTGTTGTTATCTTTGTGAAATACACCACCGTTTGGCTGTTGCTATGGGCGTGGTCATGGTTGCTAGGGTATTTGCATACATTTTTTGAATGTTTACTCACTTGCTTACCAGATGATGTTGTTATTTGACCAAAATATACTGCCATTTGGTTGTTGCTAAAGGGCGTGGTCATGGTCGCTAGGGCCAATTTTGTCAAAATGTTTTTAAGAAAATCTGCAGAATAACAGTTTCAGAAACATCTCGCCAAGTTTCAGACTAATTGACCAAGTACTTTTTGAGATATAAGTTTTTGACCAAAAATGAACATTTTTACACCTAATTTGCATATCACTCATGGAATCATGGTATGCTTAATATTTCTTCGTCCATACATCCCTAGATACATTCCCATTAAATTTCAGCCCAATCTGCTCAGTAGTTTTAGAATTATAGATTTTTAACCAAAAAGACACATTTTTAGCCCTAATTTGCATATCACTGATGGAATCATCCCGTCATGAACAAATCTTACTTTACACCCCCTTAAGAATGTTCCCACCAAATTTCGCACCGATCTGCCCATGAGTTTAAGTTTTTTGACCAAAAATCACATTTTTTGACCCAAATCACACACCTGTGATGTGATCATTTTGATTTGAACAATTTCCCAACTAGACACCCAAAGTAATGGACCCACCAAATATCGTGGCAATCGGTTCAGCGGTTTTTGACTTTAAGTTGTTTACACACACACACACATCCACACACACAGACAGACAGACAGACGCCGGGCGATCCCTATAGCACTACTGAACAAGTTCAGTTGTGCTAAAAATGCAAGCTTCAAATTTTGTATAATATGGTATATTTATATATAATCCCATGAAATCAATGTTAGTTTTACGTCATAATGCTCCGAGTATGATTCCGCGGACTAATACAAATTCGAGTCGGTAGGCGAGAATTTGTAGTCCGCGGAATCATACGAGGAGCATTATGACGTAAAACTAACATTGATTTCATGGAATTATATATTTATCACATAACTAAGTATTTCCCCGTATTTTTCTAAAATTTTAAATCGTATTTTACGAATACTGTATCATTTCATTGCATTATTCTTCATCGCGTATTAAAAATTGGTGCCCAACAGCTATGCAAATTACATAATCGCGTGACCTGTCGTGACACAGTATCGGTCGCGGTCATAGTGTTCTGTGGTTTCTCAACCAAAATGATCGGTTATAACCTTGCGATGTACATGTAATATCAAATTTAGTTTAAAACGTAAGTAGAATTTGTCTGCATACGACTTTTGTGTCGTCTTTTTAATCACATTTTCTCGGGTTGTGTAAGTTCGGAGATCTGAGCTCGACAGAAAATCGGAAGTAAGCTTGCCGACTGCCAGTGCTCGTGCTACATCGATAATCTACGTGATTTTTAAATAGAATAAAATGTATCAAATAAAAATAAAAGTACCTCTACATATCAAACTCATGCCATCGAACTTGGATACGTGTAACGTAATGTATGCATTTACGTTTTGAAAGCACGTAATTATTACGATAAACTTGATCGTAGCGTAGGATTGGCACGAACATTCGAACAGTACGGAGAGAAAATAGTTCGGTAGAACAGGGGTGATATACTCTGAAATCACCCCCTGTTTGACATCACACAGTAGAAGATATGCACGTATTTATGTGATAAAGTACATATATCAACCATAATAATACGCAAATGTCCTATGAAGTTTGTTGCTACAACTTTTACCTTTAATGAGTATTTTGAATAATGAATGATATTCAGTTAAATTAAGCAGTGTCATGCACACTTCAAATTCCGTATAATTTGACACATACATACTAAGAAAGCATGCTTGTCCAAAAACGAAGCCTGTTACCATAGTTTTTTAGTTTAAAGAGTTATTTGCTTAATTAGTGATTCCCTTACGGGAGGCATTCACTTTAAATCTTGTTTAATGTTTACTAAGTTACCTACCAGATGATGTTGTTATTTTTTGCAAAATACACTAGCATTTGGTTGTTGCTAAGGGCATGGGTCATGGTTGCTAGGGCCAATCATGTCAAATGTTTTGAACAAAATCTGCAGAATATCACTTTTAGAAACATCTCACCATATTTGAGTCTCATTGTTCAACTTTTTGAGATATAAGTTTCTGATCAAAATTCACATTTTTAGCCCTGATTTGCATATTGCTGATGGAATCATTATATCATCAACTAAGAACTTTCCCACCAAATTTCAGACCAATCTGCCCAGTAGTTATTTAGTTTAAGTTTTTTTTCCCCAAAAATCACATTTTTGACCCAAATCACATACCTCTGATGCGATCATTTTGCTTTGAACAATTTCCCAACTAGACACCAAAAGTAATGTCCCCACCAAATACAAAGACAATCGGTCTGGCGGTCTTTGAGTTTAAGTTGTCCACACTGACACACACACACACAGACACAGACACAGACAAGACACACACACACACACACACACACCATGCCTATAGCATGCAGTTGTGCTAAAAACTAACGTCATTAAGAAAATGTCTTTTGCTATCAATTTCATAACCCCAAACTTCACAGCCGTAAGTCATAATAGGAGCAATTAAACTATCAATAGAAATACTCTAATTAGGAGAAATAGTTCTATGTAAACTAAAGAGAGCTCTAAATCATGAACACAAACTAGTAATCACTTAACCCATGATATTCTAAACAAATCATGTCTACTGTGTGCACAGAAATTTGATTATTTCAACTGAAAACATACATACATACATACATACATACATACATACATACATACATACATACATACGTACGTACATGCATGCACACACACACAGGATCCTTGGACAAATGGTACATAGATATTACAAGTCAAGCAAAGTCTGTCATCTAATCTAGATAGGATTTGCCATCAGAGTGTACTGCCATGCATGACCACAGAATATAGAACTGGGAAAGTGTATTCTTATACCTAATATGTTGTACAATCCATCAATTCTTTCAACTTGTCAAGATTCCAACCCAACCTACTCATACTTTTCCCCTTTTTCTCAAGATTAACACACAAAAATTTTAATGACTGTAAGAAATCACTCAGCTAAATTTAGAAAGTCGGTATGGCTGCCTTTTTGAAAACACATACTGGTTAGACTTATACACACCACTAGTTTTCAATTGGTTATTGTTGGTCTTGCTGAGATGAATGCTTGATTTCACATCTCTGACAAGTTACATCTTTACATTCAGAAAGTCACTGACTGTTTCTCTTTTTCTTAAAATACTTGCAAACTTGTTGTGGCCTAACCATAATCTTGTCATGTTGTTAAGGTTGAAGCATCCAAGCCAGAAACTACTAAATGGAAAGCTATAGTCAAATATTGAATCATTCTGCTGCATATCAACTACTATATATATATATATATCTATCTGTCTATATCTATCTATCTATCTATCTATCTATCTATCTATCTATCTATCTATCTATCTATCTATCTATCTATCTATCTATCTATCTATATATATATATATATATATATATATATATATATATATATATATATATATATATATATATATATATATATATATATATATATATATATATTATATATATATATATTTTTGTTTTATCAATATTCTTACCTCACATTGGTTTATTTTGTTGTTTGTTCCTGTATATGTTTTTACTCATGTTTTTTAGTAGTGTATGTATTTTATTTTTTTGTTAGTGCTGCTCCTAACAATCTTAGTGAGCCCCTGATACAAAAGGGATGCAATATATATATATATATATATATATATATATATATATATATATATATATATATATATATATATATATATATATATATATATATATATATATATATATATATATATATATATATATATATATATATATATATATATATATATATGATTTAATATTCTCATACAAACAAGCTTTACCATTCAAACTCTACTAATCCAGGATTCTTCAAACTCTGATTAAAATGCATCTATGTAACTTGTGTAGTAGCTAGTATAGCCGATATTCAGTGATCAAATTATCCAAATATTTCAACTTAATCTTCTTATTTCAAACCATTATCTTTTTCTCCAAAATCTTGATGTATTAGTTGTCACATATGGGCAGGATGAATTCTTATAATTTGAGTGCAGCTATGTAATCTTTAAAAGTATCAGTTGTTGATTACATTACCCCTCTGATTAGTTCATTACAATAGGGTACACTCCAATCCATGGGGTAATTGGTCTTTAATATTACATGAAATGATGACTGGAGAAATGAATAAACATTGAATGTGCAATGTGTTAGCATTTACCAGTCTCTTGGGCTTGAACACTTTCATTTCTCTGTAAATGTGTGTAGAGGTGATCTGTGACCTTTCATATTACTGACCTTTAACCTTTCACATTACTGGGTATTAAGAACAAAGGTTTACTGTAATGACATGTAATGGTTGTTTCCATTTTCATCGTGTAATGCTGTTTTGTGAGATTAATGGTTATTTAAGGATTTGACGTCTGTAAGTGTCAATAGAAAGGTTTCAATCCACAACTCTAAATTCGTTGTTTTTGGGTGATTGCGATGTTCAATATTACTCTTTTAGAGTCTGAAATGTCAGAGTACAATCAAAGTGCTTGTGATAAGTTTTATTCCATTATATACTTTGTAAGAGTGTACCAACACAAGCCTTATACTTTATAGGGAAGAGATATTTTGATTGTAATATTTTGATGCTAATAGTTAATATTTTGCTAATAGTTGATATTTTGCTAATAGTTGATATTTTGCTAATAGTTGATATTTTGATGCTAATAGTTGATTATGCAACACAGAAGTTAGGACAGTATGTATCATATTATGAAATATACATATTATGCAACACAAGTTAAGACAGTGTATCATATTATGAAATATACATAAAAATATACTGATTACTGTTAAAAAGGTCTATACAAGCTCAAAAACATTCTGTCAAGCCATCATTGGTAATTGTACAAAGCGTATGGTATGAAACTGTTTTTGAATCGTTCGGTTCTACATCTGGGAATACTATATTTTTTTGAGTGACGGGTCTTCCTTGTTGAGGTTGGATTGATCAAGTAATTTAATTTGTCATTACTAATGCATATTTTCCCAAAAAATGATTGGCAGTTTTGTATGTATCATATGTATATGTTATTTGCCAAATACCGTTCCATATCTTGCTGCGAGAGGTATTTTTTCTGGTATAACGGAGAGTCGGAGGCGAGCCGTTATACCAGAAAAATTACCTCGAGCAGCAAGATGTGGAACAGTATTTGGCAAATAACATACTTATACGTCACCTGCGACTATGAATTCATTTTTGAATGTCTAAAAATGCTGTTTCATGTTAAAATAAAATCACTTCCGCATTATACTGTCGAGCGTAGTATCATGCACCTCTCTGATAACTGCAATGCGGTTGTTTACATGTCAGCCTTAACTTTATCATCCAATCAGAGTGCGCGTTTGCTCAGTAGTATGACGTAATGTTTACTATTTGCATATCACTCAGCGATATATTCAAACTTAATAACCATCAGCTGAAAAATGAGTGCGTCTTTGTTTTGCATACTGTATTCCATTAAATGTACATAAATGTTCGTGATATGCTTTGTTGTTCTAGTTAAGCAAAAATTACACCCTTTGTGGTGGTAATTTTCATATCCTTCATAAATTTAGGAATTCATGTTTACGATCGTGTGACGACCGTGCGTTCGCCGTCACTGGACTTTCACGGTTGTGTGTGGAATTTTTGACTATTTCCCTGTGACATGAAAAGTACAGTTCAAAGACTTGTTACAATGTATACAACGGTGATATTTTGTTCGATTGACAACAAATTTGGCATTGGAAATGCTGGTTATAGCTCGATCTCTAGTTGTCTGCTAGATTTGTTTACAAGGGGACGTGCAGTGATCATGTGATACAACAAGCAAAAATACGGCTGTTGGTGAAAAATACGCC
This sequence comes from Glandiceps talaboti, assembly GCF_964340395.1. Lineage (NCBI taxonomy): Eukaryota > Metazoa > Hemichordata > Enteropneusta > Spengelidae > Glandiceps > Glandiceps talaboti. The sequence continues at coordinate 3,325,160 of NC_135550.1, read as the reverse complement.
TGTGTATCTGCAGGGCTCTCGACCAATCAGAATGCGAGATTGGTGACAGGTGACGTATAACATGAAATATACATATCCTGCAACACAGAAGTTACGACAGTATGTATCATATATTATGAAATATACATATTATGCAACACAAGTTAAGAGTGTGTATCATATTATGAAATATACATATTATGCAACACAAGTTAAGAGTGTGTATCATATTTCAAATGTATAATTCATGTGCATTTCTTTAGTTACTAAGTTATGTTATATCATATCAGTTTAAATGTTTATCATAATAAATATCAATTTCTGTGAGATTAAACACTTTACAACAGTGGGGCATTTCATCTTTTCAGGCTAAATCTGTATATGATGCATTCCATCTTGGCTTTCATTCTGAGCACACCTATGTGTGGTACCGGTGAAACACAAATCTGATTTCTGACTAGATGCTGAGGATTTTGGCTTTCTGTCAATTTCAATAGCTACAGACTGAGAATATTTTTTATGTATTTTGTGTACTTTTACTGGACTGTCCTAATATGTTCAAAATTGTCATTGACAGTAGCATAATTGTCAGATTTTAGGATAGTAAATAGTAACTAGGATCAAAAGTCAGGCTTTACAGCCTGCAAACGATACACAGGGGTCAACAGAGGTTGACTTTAATAAGTAACACTCTATACATCTTACTTACAAACAAGCCTTCAAAGGAAGACGGAGTCCCCAAGTTTTATGACAAACTTATTGTGCAAATCTGAATGCATGGTATCTCAAGATATAAAACTTTGTAAGTTATTGACCAATTTGCAATTTGACCTTGAACATGGAGATCAAAAGCAAAGGTCAAGATATAAAAAGAAAGCTGACCTTTGAGGTATAGACATTTAAATAGAGTCTTTGTTTATTCAACTTCTTGAGTTAACATAGACAGAAAGTTTTTGCTCATTTCACCTTGAATTTTTTTGTCAAAGTCAAAGGAAGGTCAATGTCTCCTTAGAAGCTCATCATTGATATTGTGAGGATAGACACTTGAATGGTGTCCATATGTATCAAACTTTTGACAATAACAGGCAAAATGTACTATTAACTCTTGTGTATCACAAATGCCATTTGCTATTCAGGTCAAGGTTGTGAAATTAGGTGACATGCATATGCCACGGCCAGGCACCGAGTAAAAACCAAGACATGATTAAATATCATCATCTCTTGAAATATCAAATTCAAAAAGCTATTAAGATAACCCAAATTTGGCCATTTGACATTGAAAAGTACTTTCAAGGTCAAAGGTCAGGTCTATTAAGTTTCTTATCATACCAGTATATAATACCATTAAAACGTATAGGGCGAACATTGCAAATAAAAATACAAACAATTTAATGTTAGAAAGAAACTACAATTTTCAGTGATACTTAACAATAATTTTCACCCAGACACATTTGCATGTTGTATGGTGACACCATCTTGTTAGGCATAAAAAAAAATTATTGTTTAGTTCCGATTACATTCAATTTTAGAATAGGTGGAGTGGGTAGATTTTTTTCCATTTTTCATTTTTTTTCATATGTGAGTGTCTAGCTCAGTTAGTTATGTTTTCCATTGTTTTCCATATGGTCTTTGTGTTATTGGTTTCTTCTCATCAGATGTACAGCCATTATAGATTGTAAGAACAGTTTTATATTGTCTTTTTTAAGTTGATTTCAGTTTCTGCATCTACTAATTCTTGCGAGACTTCACGATTTTCGCAAATTTTTTTCTCAAATATGTAAAACAAAAGTTTAGGGTTGCCATGAAAAACTAGGTGGGGTCAGGTAACCGGAACCAAACAACTTTTTTTATTAGGTCTTATCAGTGACATGATTTTTTTTCTGATCTGACCATAGAAGGCATGATATAAGACAAGAAATCACGTAAGTGGTGTTGTAGCACAACTTTACAGTTTTTAAATTGTTCACTTGTCTATGAATCCCTGATGTTACCTTTGTGATAAACATCATCATATGGCTGTTGCTATGGGCATGGTCTTGTTGCTAGGTATAATTGCATGCATTTGTTGAATGTTTATTCACTTGTCTATTAATCCCTGTTATCTTTTCAATATATACAATAATTTGGCTGTTGCTATGGGCATGGTCTTGTTCAAGCATGTCTGACTTATGGCTTTGGACATGAAAACTGTGCCAAAAAATGGCCATATCGGATTGTATTAGGACGAAAATTGATATGCACATGTATGTCATAGAACACTGTGCTAATACCAACTTTGAATGAGATCTGTTCAAGCATGTCTGAGTTATGGCTTTGGACATGGAAAATTCGCAAACAAACAGACGGGCGGACAGACGCACGGAACCCAATCCATAAGTCCTCGTCCCGGACTTTGTCCGGCGCAGACTAATTAACACCAGTCCATCACTGTATAATGTTCTTTTGAATGCTTGTGCGATTTTTTCCGTATGCAAAATCTGGTGATTATGTCACCATTTATACATCAAAATTTTATAAATATCAAACTTTCAAGTACAAATTAAGACTCCAGCAGTTGCCGACTTGAGATGTTATACGTTATTTCCATTTGTCATGTTATAATATCTAGGTAGGAAGACATTGCTAAATCAATCTGTTTTTAGTAAACATGAATGTTATAAGGTTTATGTGAATATCAGTAAAATAATTGTTGATACACCGAAAAGGATCAAAACAGCCTATCGATTCCCCTGTGATTATTTAAGTACTGAATGTTACTAAATACTTGACTGAAATAGAGACGGGAACACAGTATCTTATGTTTGAAAATTGATTTCAAATGTAAAAAATCAGCGATTGAGTCATCAGCAGAAAAGTTTGTTGCCCCAAGTTCTTGTGTAATTGAGAATAATATCCTTACACACTGAAGTTTACATTAAATTTTAGTTTATTACTTTATTTAAGTTCCCTGGCCAAAAGAAATTGTCTGTAACTGTGATCTGATCATCAAATTTTCAGCGTTTTTGAGTGTATTAACTGTTTGGGTCAGTGCATTATGTTATATATATGAATATATGAATTATTCATGAGTTCCCACCATTTTGAATAAATTAACATCACCGCCCCTTAGTGTACTTGATATACTTGAATATTACCGTCCCATTCTACAATTTGGAAAAAGTTTTGGAATGTGAAGCATATGGGTTCAAACAGATTCCTTTTAGCCATGTTAGTTGTCATTTACTGTTGATCAGGTTCCACATTATAAACTGGGGTGTTTGAAATAAACGACAACACTGTACCGATACCGACCAATTTATACTATTTGTCTTTCAGTTTAATTGTACTTGATGTCTCCAGAAAGCATTACATCCAACTTTGATCATCATGATTACTATAATTATGAATGCAGGTCCATTAATAGCAGTCACAGCCTCTAGTCTGAAAGTAAAGCACGAGAGTTGGACTACCACACATAGATAAAGTTAGTACAATCCCTCTGGTAAACTTTATCAGATGCTTTTTCCCTTTCTAACAGTTTTCCATTAACCCTGGAATGCATTCCCATCTATCAAATCTCACTTTCATCTGCTGTTGGATTGGATCTGGTCTGCGTTTGGTTGACTTGAGAGGTCATTGTAGAAAGACTATTATAAACTGTCGGTACACTGGCACAAAATACCATGTCAAATTTCCTCCCATGACACAGCTATCTGTGACCAGCACATAAAGCCTACAATGTTTAAGTAGACAGCATGCCTAAGATATCAATTGTGATAACAGTCCCACAGACCAAACCTTGCTGTAAATTGTTTACATTCACATGTCCTTGAAGATACCCAAGGCATTAATTATCACTATTTTCCTGGACAAAAATGTAATTAAGCTTCTACAGTTTCAGCTAAAAGTAAAACATTGCCTGGTCTTAAATTTGGCATGAAATTGAAACATATCTATTTACTTTGGTATATATAACCTGAAATAAATCTATAAATGTACTGGGTCATGAGTTTGGCCGAAAATTTCAAATACAGCACAGTCATACAGTATTCAAATCAACCGTGTTCTCCCTAGGCATGTACAGAAGATAATTGTACCATTCTAGGCTTGGAATTGATATTTGATATTTGGTGAATCTTAGTCTTTTATATAATGTTGGCAAGCAGACTGATAGAACATGTGCAATTAGTTGGTTTACTGAGACATTGAACTTACTATTCAATAAAACTTAGTAAGTGGTCGTGTTGGTGACCATACATCAACTCATTCTGAATAGATCTTTCAGATATGCAAATTAAAAATTTGTATAAAATAGTTTTTACTGAAATTATTCAAAGTTAGTGATTTACAAGACTTAGTATAACAAACAAACACACACACATACACACTTGCTTACATATGCACATGTTAGTTACACACACACACACACACACACACACACACACACACACACAAACACTAGCTACCTCTCTATATATTACAGGCTTAGGTGTAAAAGGGTGAAAACAAACCGTAAGGTAGTTATAGTGTAAGATCTACCCTCATTTTCTTATCTTTACTTTCATCATAACAAAAATGAATACTAGTATATGTACTGAAAACCTATGCAATAAAAATTAGGGGTCCCCGAATTAGGTAAAAAGTTAGGATAACTCAAAGTCGATGTACTTTTGGAAAATTCACATGATTTTTTGTTTCAAGTGTATTTAGCCAATAGACATAGCCAATAGTTAATTATCCTACCCGACCTATTTTTTCAAGAGTGTTCCATTTATATATTTTATGAAATTTCCAAATCATAACTTATTTCCCCAGGCAGTTTATATGTGTCTTTCTTTCTTATTTTAATCCTATATTTACTTATTTCTAGGTAATTGTAATCACATATGAGTAAAATTCATACCAAAATTCATAGCGAACAAATTATTGGCTTCCGAATAAAAAAATATCTATGCTTAATTTAATGTTCACATTGATATATATTATTCTTTATATTGTTGACTTAAGACTGAATGAAAAAAAAGACAGGGTGGGTCCCTGTAATAACTTTATTGTTATGACTATATTTCTTAAGTAAGGTGTGCCACAGAAAGATTTTCCCCCATGATGCTTTGTGCCAGTACAACCTTTTGACACTGTGCGTTCCCAACGAGTAATATTATTTCATTCCTAACTCTAGAAAAACTGTCACCGCATGATTTTTTATCGTGAAGTCTATTTGTTTATGACAATAAGATATCTTCAATTTTCTGTTTTTGGTCATTTTTGGAGTCAAAAACCATGATTTTTTGTCAATAAAAAAATTCAAAGTAAAAACAAGTGACAGCTTCAAAACTAATGAATTGATGATTGGGCTGAAATTTGGTGTGCAGGTATTGTAGAGTATCAGGATGAAGAATTCTTAAAGAAAACTTGAAGACGTATAAAAATGCTGTGATAACATATTATTAGCCATGTCATTTTACAATACTCACGATAAAGTAGATTTTATTAGTAAAGTGAAGTTACTAATGCAGCTAGGAAAATTTGACTACACTTGAATACATGCACAAATGATCACAACAATCATGGCTACATATATTTATAATATTATGAATCCAATATGGTTATGGTTATATAAGGATATGAGATTTAACATGGTGGCGAATGAGGTATTACTTGCCACATGATGCATTCTAACTCACATATAAGAAATGTGGATGCGCTGTAACAGTTACAGTCAGCTGTTTTGAACTATGGAGGTAGGAATTTGGGATTATAGTCCTACCTTTATTTCTGAACAAAATCATTGCCCTTGTGCATTGGAATGGAAAATCAATGCTTTTAATACAAAAGTTGTAAACCACAATCACTACGCCTCTCCAACTTCCCGGCAAGAACATCAAGTTGTACAATTTAACATACGACCCTCTCGCTAACTTTCAGATAATTTTGAAGTTGGAGTCATCAACTTTGTAAACAATGGGATGCATTGGGGAGAGTTCTACTAAATACAATACTGCCTGAGGCAAAAATATAGCCTTTCCAAAGTAAAACCAGAGATTTAAATCCTGATATCTGAATTTCCTAATCATACCCCAGAATATATTGAATCAAAACACAATAATTCTAACCCACAATTACTGATTTTTCAGTCTCAAAACTTACTATTGTCCATACACTGTGTATGATGAGCTCCATACACGGGTACAGTCCACATTTAGTGAGCACATACTCTCTACACTAGATTAGAACATTGTTTTACCTTCACAGTGAAGACGCACAGTAAAAAGACCAGTTTTCACCCTTAAACCAACAAAACTTGATACTATATTTTGAATAATTTTTTGTAACAATCTTTGCAGGACATAGACAGTGTTCTTATTTTGATATGCAAGACTGATTGATGGTAACGCTTCATTTAATTTCATTCTCAAAGGCTGAAGGGTTTGGAAGACAAATGTTGATATAGCTATATAAACCTAGTCTCACTTTTGGTAGTTTCCTAATTAAACTCTATGTTTATTAAGGATCACATCATTTAAATTTTAATACACACAATAAACATAGTTCCTTCATTAAAGGGGGGAGGGGGGGAGGGGGTATTGAGTTCATTTTGCATAAGTCAAAATCACAATAAGGTTTTTTTCATTCATGTATGTCATCATCAGAGGCAATGCTATTTTTCCTGTCTTGACAGCATAGAAAAGGATGTGCATTGTTCTAAAATAACCACATGGCCAAGTAACCCATGGCCAAGGAGTGTTACACAATAAATAGACTTTTTTCCATCTAATGGGGTCGTCACAACTATAAATAATGGTACTTGACAAATCCACGTGTCAGCCAATTTCTGGCAACATTGGTGATAAGTTAATTAACCCATATAGCCCAGCCCATGCAAACATTATACTCGTTGGCATTACCTTATTACTAAAATTACTTGTTACCTGCAATTTCTTGGTTTTATATCATCCAACATAGCTCTCAGGATCACCTGATGTCAAATTTTAGATGGCTTTTTTTAAATGAAAAACTTTAGTGCCATATTTCACATCTCACAATTTGTCTGAAAGTGATTTAATGTTGCATGGTTTCATCTGGACATATAGAGTTATTTTTAAGTTCAAGCTGACAAATAGCTTTTTAGTATTAAATACTACCTCTGAGATTAGTATACTCTAATGACATCCAAAAACCTGACACAGTCTACTGTATACAAAGGTCCAGAAATGTCATCTGACACACACAGTGTAGACTTGGTCTATAGTCCAGGATTTAACAATAACTATACTCAATCAATCAGTAATGTCCAGCATCTGACACACACAGTGTAGACTTCTGGTCTATAGTCCAGGCACAAACATATACTTTGTAGATGATGTCTAAACTTCAATTTCTGTTACCAGGAAGGTCATGCTCACAACTTCTAGTCTATAGTATAGGTGCATTCAACCTTTCATATGCTTTGGACAAGAATTTTCTTTTTTGAAATACATTAACATATAGTTAATGAATGACCTGACTTAACCCCAAGCAATTTCCTTTATACATTCCTGACCAAATTTTTCATCATGTCTGTTCTTGAAAGAATGTGGAAAATTACCACCCTTGTCCTGTTTTTTACATGGGTTCTGAAACCATAGCAAATACAATATTTTAATCTAGTGTTTCACATATAAAGCATGATATAACGTATTTACAATGGAGTTTGTGTTGAGATTGTAAAGAATTTTTTACCTGCTGTAAGGATGATAAGCAAAATGAATGCCCTGGGAAAGAAACCTTATTTTGCACAATTTTTTGTCTCTCTTCTTAATTTTTATCATGGGTCTATATATACTGTGTATATTTATATTAAAGTGTTAAAACTCTTTACATTACATCTTGCACAACAATGATGTTGTTTTCAACATTCTTTACATCCTTCATAAATTATATTCCATCTTTTGCCTCTCACAAGAAATCTCATCTCATAAATCAAACTAAAGTATCTCTCTTTCAGCCTTCTGTAGTAATATAGGTTGTTTGATGTATACATTAAGAGATCTTGTTATCACTGATAAGACAAAGTCACTTTTCAATATTTACGGCACTTTACATCACTCAAGCATGAATTATAGTCAAAATGTGGTTGCTGTGATTTATGAACAATATAAAATAACAATTAATTATGATCTGAAAAAATGTTTATTTTCAATCATACTTGTACATTTATTCTTGTCAGTGATTTTTCACACCTTGATTTTGTAAGAAATATATTGTGTTACTGAAATATTTCCTGATTAATTCTAGAGTTGGCTTGGAATGATATTATTCATGGTTTGATGATTTTCAATTATGAAGTGAACTTCCTGACAGTGTATCATGTTTCCTTTAATGTTGCACACAGACATTGTACAGTACGTATCAATTCCCCATGTAATATGCACAGTCACCTCTCACAAGTCACTTTTATCAAAATATATGCGCCATAGCTCTGCTTTTTCTTGTGTAACAGTAATATCATTAAAATATGAACTTATCACAACTATTCTTTCATTTATCATCACTTTCCTTCAAATTATAACAACTCAAATTCTGTTCTTTATACCTAGACACTTTTGTTATAAATGAACTTCTCAGAACTTTGCTCTCAACTATTGTTACTTAAATATCCATAAATGAACCTTAACGTCAGAGTTTGCTTTCCCCTAGTAAAGCCACTTTTATCAAAATATGAACTTCTTGTCTCTCAACATTGCATCACATAGTACAACACATCCACTGCATCACATAGTACAACACAGCCACTGCATCACACAGTACAACACAGCCACTGCATCACATAGTACAACACATCCGCTGCTTCACATAGTACAACACAGCCACTGCATCATAGTACAACACAGCCACTGCATCATAGTACAATGCAGCCACTGCATCACATAGTACAACACAGCCACTGCATCACATAGTACAACACAGCCACTGCATCACATAGTACAACACAGCCACTGCATCATAGTACAACACAGCCACTGCATCGCAGTACAATGCAGCCACTGCATCACATAGTACAATGCAGCCACTGCATCACATAGTACAACACGTACAGCCACTGCATCACATAGTACAACACAGCCACTGCATCATAGTACAACACAGCCACTGCATCACAGTACAATGCAGCCACTGCATCACATAATACAACACAGCCACTGTATCACATAGTACAACACAGCTACTGCATCACAGTACAACACAGCCACTGCATCACATAGTACAACACAGCCACTGCATCACATAGTACAACACAGCCACTGCATCACACAGAACAATACAGCCACTGCATCACATAGTACAACACAGCCACTGCATCACATAGTGCAACACAGCCACTGCATCACATAGTGCAACACAGCTGCTGCATCACATAATACAACACAGCCACTACATCACACAGTACAACACAGCTACTGCATCACATAGTGCAACACAGCTGCTGCATCACATAGTATGTACGTCATGCTGGTTTATCCAGATGTCATTATCAGTCATCTTCTAGATGAAGTATAAAATAAATTTTCAAGAATTATTGGCATGTTGAACAGCACTGTGTATTGACTTCTGCAAGGAATTATTGACAAAGTAGAAAGGTTAATTGCTAGCCAAACATTCTCAATTCTAGATGTCTGAGGGTCATGAAGTGCAAAGTACATAGATTGAGGTTTTCATTCCTCCCAAAGCCATCGTCTTAGCAAATGTCCCTGGACAATTTTATGTTTCTGATACAAAAAAATGATTAATGCATCTAATGGTGATATATACTTCTGTTTGTTCTCATATCTAATTGAGTATACTATGCCATAAATGTACATGGGGTCAAAAGTGAGCTATACTAATCTGTCAGATTTGATTTGTTTGACAATTCATAACTTATGCAACCATGTGGTCATGGACTTATACCAAGTTTTTCAAATAGTTTACGTCTTAGGGAAATATTTAATAAATTCTTCTTCTGGCTGCACCATGTTAAATCATTATAAGCTATTAGGAATATGTCTCAGGGGACATTAGATCACAATAGTCTATTTTTTATGACTATTTCTAAGCTCTAAAAATATGTTATTATTCCTACAGCTATGTTTTAATGACTACATGGATTAACTCCGCACTTTAGTCATAGTATAATTGTTACTGTAATCGGTAGTATTTTAGATCACTATGACGACGATGACAAATTATTGGGTTGTACTTCTTGACTAAAGTATTTGTTTATCCAAGACATAGGAATTGCCATCCGTCAAACATAAACTAATTTCTCTCAAACCTAACAAACCATAAGTGATATTCATCGCTATACTTTTCATTCTCTAAGTTAAAGAAAGCCTGAGTGACATTTTCAGAAAATACTCTATCCTGTATACTTGAGTGAATGCAGTGTTGATGTGTAATTTTTATCATTATCATATCCTCTCAAGGTTTAGGTGTACAAATTACATTATCAGTACAATGCTTCTGAGGCAATTACTATTTCCTACAAATCATGTTATTTAAGAGCCGTGTGGACAATCTTCGATCTATAAACTATAGGTACCTGATGAAAATGATCTTGTTTCCAAAATGATACTCTAGTTTTGGTGTCTGCTAGATTTTCCAGACACTGTAATTCATAAATTCTTACAACAAGATTGGTACTGTGGAGACATATTGCCGACTCATGATCATGTCGTTTCATCAACCTTTGACCTCTCCCAAGATTTAAGGAATTTCCTAATATGTTATAGGAACCAATGTTCATGATATGACTTGAATGACTTATGTGCTACAGGCCATTTGTGTTGCTACAAAATAATATTTATACGTTTACACATGATACTATTTTTTGTCCAAGGAATGAAACTTGAGAGCATATTGTGCATCTACCTCTTGTAACAAGTAGACCTCGGTAATTGCTGCAACCATATATTTTAGTGCAAATCAATGTAATTTTATCAAAAGTACTGATTCTGCATTAGGTACCTAACTATGTATCCAATTCCAGCTGATTTAGGTACATTAATTGACATTTTACTACAAATAAAGTAATTTGTTTAGAACTGTTTTAATCAATAAAATTATACATTTGACAGAATTGTACATTATCCTATCACAACAGCTGCTAAACTCATTATTTCTTGTTGTCACCATACATAGTAATTGCGATCCACTTTGAGCGTATTCTTCAAAAGCCATCACTATATTCTCATATACCTTGATGAACATCTAAAATAGATGTTTGGACACATCTCAGTTGTTACAACTGAATGCCTTAATTCCCTGGAGTGCTTGATCTAGTCCGACGCCATGCCATTGCGCAATTTGCGTACAAAAATCACAATCAGCACAATTTTGATCTCTGTGTGCGCCATTCTGGGAGCAAGAAATTTGTGTGCTTGGTCTTAGCTTGACAGTTGAGTCCCTGTCGAGCGCCAGATCGTGGCCATGAACGATTTAGCTGCAGTATTTATTACCTATCCATCTTTGAGAGGTGACTGCTGGTATGAGAATAAGGAGAGTTGTCACAATGGAATATGGGGGATATGTACAGCCTTCCACTATGGTTCAGAGCATGTTCAGACAACCATGTTGCTTTGTGGACATTACTAATTTGAGGTTTACAGAGCGAAGCTGGAGACCAGCATGACGTATAATGGGAAACTGGCGTACAGCAGCAATGTATACTCTCTGATTAATCTATCGACTTTAACTGCAACAAATGAGGCAGTTGAAGAACTAATGTAGGATCCCTTACCAGATTCATGCGACGGACAAGAAAACAAATAAGGTACACATAATGTTATGAACATGTGTCGTAGTACGTGTACGGCAAAACTGAGCTACAAACACACAAACATGTGTCGTAGTACGTGTACGGCAAAACTGAGCTACAAACACACAAACATGTGTCGTAGTACGTGTACGGCAAAACTGAGCTACAAACACACAAACATGTGTCGTAGTACGTGTACGGCAAAACTGAGCTACAAACACACAAACATGTGCAAAATCATCGCCAAGAAAATTCAAACTCTGATTAATTGCCTGTAATGGTCACTTGTGTGTTTTCATGTCACAATATAATTTCGTTGATTTTCCTTTTGTCTTTAATTTCCCAACTCTCAGCCCCATGTAACATTGACTGTGACATCCTTCATCCTGCATCAATGGTGTACAGGCCCCACATACATTATTGTGACATCCTTCATCCTGCATCAATGGTGTACGGGCCCCACATACATTATTGTGATCATCCCTCATCCTGAGTGGAGGGACATTAATTGTCAGTGTTACAGTAAACTTAACTTGTGAACTTAACTTGTAGTATGATTGGTATGTAAGCGTAATTTATGCGCACATTTATTATGTACCACAATCCTTAGCGCATCTTTACTTGTGCTTTCCTTTGTTAAGGAATAAAAGGAGCTACTCATTGAATATACTATCGCCTCGATTCATAATATTTTATCCTTGTATTTATACAAGATGGCAACAGTCAGAATCGAGTCCCAGCAAGCAGGACCAGATCGTCCCTAATCCATTGTACAAAAGTTAGTGTTCAGATGTAATCTAATTTTACCAAGGGCAATTCTTAGAACTTTACCTAAAACTGTTGAGTGTCAATCGACAATATCATAGGATTTAACTGCTACAGTGTACTATGTCCTCAGTACTTCATAGTGTGAACTTGTATGGCTTCCCTATTCCCAAATTAAGCATCATAATGTAGAGACTGTCATTGCAATTGACAGTGTTGGCAGCAACACTTCAATTTGCTGTAATGATTATGTGCATGGTCTTGTTGCTAGACATATTTGCATACATTCTTTGAAGATTTACTCCCATGCCTTCCCATCCATGGTGTTATATCTGCAATATACACCATCATTTAATTGTTGTTATGGGCTTGATCTGTTGCTAGGCATATCTACATATAATTTTGCAATGCTCATTCATTTACCTTCTCGTCACTGGTGTTATTTTGGCATTGAACGTCATTGTTTACATGTTACTATTGGTGTGGTCTTGTTGCTAAGGGCATTTACATATTTTAAAATAATGTTTATTCAATTGACTACCTATCCCTGTTGTTATAATTGTAAAAAAACCTATCATTTGACTGTTGCTAAGGGCATGGTCATGGTTGCTAGGGCCAATTACACAAGTATGACACATTCACAATTGACAGAATAACACTTTTAGAATCATAACCAAATTTCATCACCAGTAGTTTGAGAGGTAAAGCTCAATACCAAAATCACTTACATCATCTACAAGACAGACAGACAGACAGACAGACACACAGACAGACACACACACACACACACACACACAGTTTACCTTGAACCAACCTGTAGTTCAGTGTCAAAGTTAGGTAGACAATGTTTCCAAGCAACCTCAAGGAGAGATTAATTCCAGAACCATTCACACACACTTGTTACATTATGTTAAGTACCCCATAAAAATTTCAATGCTTTAATGAGATCAATAAAACAATAATTTCTGTACAGTCCTAAGGCCTCAATATTAGACGTTTCACCAAAAAATCATAGTTTTTAGCCCTAATTTGCATATCGCTAATGGGATTATCATGTAATCAATATCACTTGATCTGTACATCCCCAGAAACAATATCCCTATGAAATTTCAGCCAAACTAACCAAGTACTTTTGGAATTATAGACTTTTGACTAAAAAACACATTTTTAGCCCTGATTTGCATATTTTCATGAGCCTCATTTTCCAAATTTCATTTTCATGTACTCTAAATTGATGGGCAATACAGTGATTTATTTTTCTATGACAGACTTAATATTTGAATTTTTAATTAGCTGAAAGCTGATGTTAACCATATGAGTTTCATAACATGATGTTTGATTTAGGCAAAATATATTGACAACAAAATTTGACATCAGTCTTCTCTCTCTTTTTAAGAGATGGATAATCACCATGTGGCACTGGCTGCATTTTGAAGAGGAGCTAGGGCATGGTTTACTGTACCTGTAAGAAAGCCAAGAAAAATCAATTTAATTATTAGTGAGAGGTTGCAGAAATTATATAAGACATTGACCATACACGCAAATGACAAAGACCACCAGAATTTTGTAGAAGACTGAAAAGTGAAGAACTTTAAACAAGTTTCAGGTACATATGACCTTGGTAGAAAATGCAATTTTTTTTGTGATGATGTTGTACTTACATTACTTACACAAATGTAATTACTTGTTGCAATAAAGGATTCTGAAAAATACCTACCTGTCTTTTGTTTGTTCTCATGCAGTCCATCATCCATTGATATTTAGTATATGTATGGTTGGTAACTTCTGACAACTAATACTGTTAGCACACCTGACATTTTAGTATTCCAGTATTCACACAATTCAGGTACACATAATATTTAGCTTTCCAAATGATGTGTCTTTATCAACAATTTAATATTATCTTCTTGCTTTCGGACACCTAAATATGGGCTAAAATTTGGTCCATTTTTCATGGCCCTCTTTTTTTTGTAATGGTCCCTGTTTTGATAAGCAAGGCCCTCAAGGCCCCCATTTTACAAAACCTAGATCAAACACTGTTTTACAAAGCCTAGATCAAACACTGCCTTCCGTAAGGAGGGCAAAATCTTAGATTTTTGTTCCTACTAACAATACTTATTGGAATGCAACAGAACATATGCGATTAATTATGTTTGAAGTAGGTACCAAATTTTATTGAAGTTGAAGAGTGCATTTGTAAGATGCATGCATAGCTTAATTACTGAAAATCCTTAATTATGCAAATGAGTTGTTAAAACTAAAAGCTGCATCACCAAGCTTTTCAAAATGTGTGATTATTTATGTTTGAAGTATGTACCCATTAAATTATAGTATACATTTTGGCCTAATTACCGAAAACCATTAATTATGCAAATAGCATGTTACTATAATTCATGGTGTATTGGAAGGTAAAAATGATAATTCCATCAATGAGTTTGAACACTTCAATCTTGTTTATTGGATCTAAATATCATGGCCTTTAAGTGTATTCAGATTTTATTGGATCTAAATATCATGGCATTTAAGTGTATTCAGACTTTATTGGATCTAAATATCATGGCATTTAAGTGTATTCAGACTTTATTGGATCTAAATATCATGGTATTTAAGTGTATTCAGACTTTATTGGATCTAAATATCATGGCATTTAAGTGTATTCAGACTTTATTGGATCTAAATATCATGGTATTTAAGTGTATTCAGACTTTATTGGATCAAAATATCATGGTATTTAAGTGTATTCAGACTTTATTGGATCTAAATATCATGGCATTTAAGTGTATTCAGACTTTATTGGATCTAAATATCATGGTATTTAAGTGGTATTCAGACTTTATTGGATCTAAATATCATGGCATTTAAGTGTATTCAGACTTTATTGGATCTAAATATCATGGTATTTAAGTGGTATTCAGACTTTATTGGATCTAAATATCATGGCCTTTAAGTGGTATTCAGATTTTATTGGATCTAAATATCATGGTATTTAAGTGGTATTCAGACTTTATTGGATCTAAATATCATGGCCTTTAAGTGGTATTCAGACTTTATTGGATCTAAATATCATGGCATTTAAGTGTATTCAGACTTTATTGGATCTAAATATCATGGTATTTAAGTGGTATTCAGACTTTATTGGATCTAAATATCATGGCCTTTAAGTGGTATTCAGATTTTATTGGATCTAAATATCATGGTATTTAAGTGGTATTCAGACTTTATTGGATCTAAATATCATGGCCTTTAAGTGGTATTCAGACTTTATTGGATCTAAATATCATGGCATTTAAGTGTATTCAGACTTTATTGGATCTAAATATCATGGCATTTAAGTGGTATTCAGACTTTATTGGATCTAAATATCATGGCATTTAAGTGTATTCAGACTTTATTGGATCTAAATATCATGGTATTTAAGTGGTATTCAGACTTTATTGGATCTAAATATCATGGCCTTTAAGTGGTATTCAGATTTTATTGGATCTAAATATCATGGTATTTAAGTGGTATTCAGACTTTATTGGATCTAAATATCATGGCCTTTAAGTGGTATTCAGACTTTATTGGATCTAAATATCATGGCATTTAAGTGTATTCAGACTTTATTGGATCTAAATATCATGGCATTTAAGTGTATTCAGACTTTATTGGATCTAAATATCATGGTATTTAAGTGGTATTCAGACTTTATTGGATCTAAATATCATGGCCTTTAAGTGGTATTCAGATTTTATTGGATCTAAATATCATGGTATTTAAGTGGTATTCAGACTTTATTGGATCTAAATATCATGGCCTTTAAGTGGTATTCAGACTTTATTGGATCTAAATATCATGGCATTTAAGTGTATTCAGACTTTATTGGATCTAAATATCATGGCATTTAAGTGGTATTCAGACTTTATTGGATCTAAATATCATGGCATTTAAGTGTATTCAGACTTTATTGGATCTAAATATCATGGTATTTAAGTGTATTCAGACTTTATTGGATCTAAATATCATGGCCTTTAAGTGGTATTCAGACTTTATTGGATCTAAATATCATGGTATTTAAGTGTATTCAGACTTTATTGGATCTAAATATCATGGCATTTAAGTGGTATTCAGACTTTATTGGATCTAAATATCATGGCCTTTAAGTGGTATTCAGACTTTATTGGATCTAAATATCATGGCATTTAAGTGTATTCAGACTTTATTGGATCTAAATATCATGGTATTTAAGTGTATTCAGACTTTATTGGATCTAAATATCATGGCATTTAAGTGGTATTCAGACTTTATTGGATCTAAATATCATGGCCTTTAAGTGGTATTCAGACTTTATTGGATCTAAATATCATGGCATTTAAGTGTATTCAGACTTTATTGGATCTAAATATCATGGTATTTAAGTGTATTCAGATTTTATTGGATCTAAATATCATGGTATTTAAGTGTATTCAGATTTTATTGGATCTAAATATCATGGTATTTAAGTGTATTCAGATTTTATTGGATCTAAATATCATGGTATTTAAGTGTATTCAGATTTTATTGGATCTAAATATCATGGCATTTAAGTGGTATTCAGATTTTATTGGATCTAAATATCATGGCATTTAAGTGGTATTCAGATTTTATTGGATCTAAATATCATGGCATTTAAGTGGTATTCAGATTTTATTGGATCTAAATATCATGGCATTTAAGTGGTATTCAGATTTTATTGGATCTAAATATCATGGCATTTAAGTGGTATTCAGATTTTATTGGATCTAAATATCATGGCATTTAAGTGGTATTCAGATTTTATTGGATCTAAATATCATGGTATTTAAGTGTATTCAGACTTTATTGGATCTAAATATCATGGTATTTAAGTGTATTCAGACTTTATTGGATCTAAATATCATGGTATTTAAGTGGTATTCAGACTTTATTGGATCTAAATATCATGGCCTTTAAGTGGTATTCAGATTTTATTGGATCTAAATATCATGGTATTTAAGTGTATTCAGACTTTATTGGATCTAAATATCATGGCCTTTAAGTGGTATTCAGACTTTATTGGATCTAAATATCATGGTATTTAAGTGTATTCAGACTTTATTGGATCTAAATATCATGGCCTTTAAGTGGTATTCAGACTTTATTGGATCTAAATATCATGGTATTTAAGTGTATTCAGACTTTATTGGATCTAAATATCATGGCATTTAAGTGTATTCAGACTTTATTGGATCTAAATATCATGGCATTTAAGTGTATTCAGACTTTATTGGATCTAAATATCATGGTATTTAAGTGTATTCAGACTTTATTGGATCTAAATATCATGGCCTTTAAGTGGTATTCAGACTTTATTGGATCTAAATATCATGGTATTTAAGTGTATTCAGACTTTATTGGATCTAAATATCATGGTATTTAAGTGTATTCAGACTTTATTGGATCTAAATATCATGGCATTTAAGTGTATTCAGACTTTATTGGATCTAAATATCATGGCATTTAAGTGTATTCAGACTTTATTGGATCTAAATATCATGGCATTTAAGTGTATTCAGACTTTATTGGATCTAAATATCATGGTATTTAAGTGTATTCAGACTTTACTGGATCTAAATATCATGGTATTTAAGTGGTATTCAGATTTTATTGGATCTAAATATCATGGTATTTAAGTGTATTCAGACTTTATTGGATCTAAATATCATGGTATTTAAGTGTATTCAGACTTTATTGGATCTAAATATCATGGCCTTTAAGTGTATTCAGACTTTATTGGATCTAAATATCATGGCATTTAAGTGTATTCAGACTTTATTGGATCTAAATATCATGGCATTTAAGTGTATTCAGACTTTATTGGATCTAAATATCATGGTATTTAAGTGTATTCAGACTTTATTGGATCTAAATATCATGGTATTTAAGTGTATTCAGACTTTATTGGATCTAAATATCATGGCATTTAAGTGTATTCAGACTTTATTGGATCTAAATATCATGGTATTTAAGTGTATTCAGACTTTATTGGATCTAAATATCATGGCATTTAAGTGTATTCAGACTTTATTGGATCTAAATATCATGGCCTTTAAGTGTATTCAGACTTTATTGGATCTAAATATCATGGCCTTTAAGTGTATTCAGACTTTATTGGATCTAAATATCATGGCCTTTAAGTGGTATTCAGACTTTATTGGATCTAAATATCATGGTATTTAAGTGTATTCAGACTTTATTGGATCTAAATATCATGGCATTTAAGTGTATTCAGACTTTATTGGATCTAAATATCATGGTATTTAAGTGTATTCAGACTTTATTGGATCTAAATATCATGGTATTTAAGTGTATTCAGACTTTATTGGATCTAAATATCATGGTATTTAAGTGTATTCAGACTTATATTTATTATGGAAACCTTAGAGCTTTAGATCGACACAAATTCCTCTGGCTATACATTCTGGCACTTTTCAAGCCTCAACCTTTTTTTTAAACTGATAAACAAAGGAACAATATAAAACTTGAGAAAAGGAAATACATCTGGAATCTACGAATTGTTATCTAGTGTAGATCAGTGGCTATACAGCACTTGATGAATGTCTTCAGGTTATGAGCATTGAAGACTTTGGAATTCAGAAGTAAAAAGTTATCTGTAATATTTGATCTGTAGCAGGATTCAATGTATGCAGTTGTGTAATCTGCCCAGCAGGTGTTAATACTTGCATGAATGGCTTCAGGGAATCATTGCATATTTCCGCTCCAATTCTGGTTATCTGTAAAGGCTATAAGTACAAGTCACTATTGCTGTTTGGTATTCATTTGGGGAACAGGTTACAGATTCATTGATTCCTAGTATTAAAGTTGGCTGTCTCGCAGTCTGTCTCAAGGGAAACTGTTCTGCTGTTATCAGCTTTTGTTGTTGGGTAATCCATGAGATCATTTTTATGTACACTTTTAAAAAAACAAGCCTTCATTGAAGACTAAATCACCAACTGGTATGCTGCATGGCAAAGTTACTGTACAAATTTTAATGCTGTCTCTCGATACAAAATAATTTATTCATAATTTACTGACCAATTTGTTATTTGACCTTGACTCTGGAGGTCAAGGTAAAAGTTCAAGTTATAAAAAAGAAAACTGAACTTTGGGGTCTAGACATTTAAATGGAGTCTTTGTGTATTCAACTTCTTGAGTTGACAGAACAATTTCGGTCATTTCATCTTTGAAAGTATTTGTGAAGGTCAAAGGTCAATATCTTTTCAGAAAGCTAATCATTGATATTGTGAGGACAGACACTTGAATGGTGTCCATATAGGTATCAAACTTTTAGAGAAACCAGACAAAATGTGCTTTTTTATCACAAATATGGCAGCCAGTTTGCTGTACAGGTCAAGGTTGCAAAATTAAGTGACATGCAATGTATATGCCTCACATAGTCAAACCTAAGTCATTATTACAATATCACCATCACTTGAAATGTTTGATCCAAAAAAACATGGGGAAGATAAACCATGGCTATTTGACCTCAAAGAAAACTTTCAAATCAAAAGGTCAAGGTCTTAAAAGAAAGGATGTATGTGATAGGGTGAAGGCACATGAATGGTTTCACTACATATTATACCTCCAAGTAATGAAGCATATTGTGAATTTTAACCTACAAATGTGGCTGCCAGTCACAATTCAGTGATGTGCATGTGTCTTACATAGCATGTTATCTTTTTGCCTGGTTTGGTTGAAATCAGTTGGTATGTGCCAAAGATATGAGGGTGAATAAATATACTGTATGTAGACATTTGCAGACAGATGGATGCATGGTCGGAACCCAACACAAGCCCCCCCCCCACCCCCCACCCCACCATTGGCAGTGCCTATTGGGGGGGGGGGGTAAATATAATAACAGTGGTCTCTTTTCATGTCTATCTTGTACATCCACATATTTTTACATGAAGTTGTTACCATGGTTACAACAATTGCTAAAGAAGTTCACAATCTCACCTGGAGATTTGGTTGGTAATTTTTTTCTGAAATTCTAGAATTTTGGGTTAAATCAATGTTGTAATCAAGGTGGTAATGTGCAACGTTTGATTTGAATGTTTGCATTATGTGCATTGTTAAGTTCATTGTTTTAGAAACCTATAGTGATGGTACTGTCGGTAGTTAGAATTCTAGAACTCTAAATTGATGGCAGGTAGCTAGAATTCTAGAATTCCAAATTGATGTCAGCTACATGTATACCGAATTCTAGAACTCTAAATCGAAGGCAGGTTTAAGTTAGAATTCTAGAACTCTAAATTGATGACAACTATTTAGAATGCCCAATTGATAGAATTCTAGTATTCCAAATTGGCAAGTAACTAGTATTATAGAACTCTAAATTGATGGCAACTATCTAGAATTCTAGAATTCTAAATTGATGACACAAGTGGTAGTAAAATTTAAAGAATCTACAGTTAAATGAGAGGTGAGCTTTACAAAATGAAGTAAAATGAGCTAGACAACACTGCATGGTCATTTAGCAGAGCACTTTTAAAATTACAACTACCATACACAATAAAATGCAAATTACAGTCTACGAATGAAAGAAAAATTGATGAATGTATATCTCTAGAGATTGATAGTGAAATAGTATTAATATGGAATTCTACCAGCAATATTTACAGGAGATGCCAGGCTGGAGTAATAATCTTGATCCTGAGTATAAATACAACACTGATTATTCAGGATACCTCTATACAATACAGCTATAGAGTGTTCCGTTCATACATTGTTCATACATGATGTATACAAGGCTAGGAATTTAATGGAACACTTAACTGCTTATTCACAAAACACCAGGAGGCCATTACACAGTCGTTACCATGTATTCTTATCTCTACATTAAGCAGTATAGTTGGTTTTGAATAGCAATTGGTTGTGTGACTATTATCAGTCTATTTACCGATCCATTAGACATAAAGCTAAATTGATTAGTACTATACCACATGGAAATTAAAACATCCTCACTACCAGTCCAATCACACTTCAAGTTTCTTTTATTTTCAAATTCATTTACAGAATTGATCTATTACCTACAAGTATTAATGCAATAAATTCAACCTTTGTGTAATGTGTACTGGCATTTTTACAGCCCGGTACAAGACTACTTTTTATAAATTTATCACACAATTTAAAATATCAATGGCTTGTATTCATCGAGTCAATCAGTTTTTTTTTCCATTTCTATTGGTTTTGATATGTACATATAATTTTGAAATAAAAGCATAAAATTGTCAATGTCACACAATAGACAGTACACGGCTTTAGTTCCTGTACTACCCAATCACAGTAGAGACTCAAACTGTAATTAACCAATGATATTATGACATTTCTCTGTAGGAGTGGTCTCACAAATGTCAATTACCAACCTGGATAATTAAAATCCATTTACTCATTAACTTTCATTTCCTAAAGTATCCATCATGTTACACAGTACAAATAAAAGAACCCGTGGTAGGCATTTCCACACTATATAAGATCATGCTATTTTCAGAAGAATGTGGCCTAGCCCATGTAATGTAATGGGCAATAATGACAAGTCTAATGTAAAGTAAATGATATTTGTATTCCCTGGAAAGACACAATATTTCATCACAACTGCACATTAACTCTTACATTTTCTTCATTACTATACCTAATGGATGGATCTCATCCAATTTTACAGGAATACAGACGTCTTATTTTTGAACAGAAACATTGAGTCCCTTGGCATTTCACCAACATGCTAATCTTTCTTGTCTTTTATTGTGTCAAAGAAGCTGTGTGATTATCCTGACACGGTCTAGTGTGCTAGCTAGAAGATCATGTTGTGTTATGACTTGGATTCAGCTGGTGAGAGTTTGTAGATATTTTACTAGGTAATTACAGTTGATGTGTGTGACAGAGCAAGGACCTTTCACATCATGAATAAAATATATTGTATGTATATGCAGGATGGACATTAAATTGTTAGTTTTATTCAATGAAGAAACTGTACAACACTAGTACTATAATGGACTTTTCGACAGCATGCAGTATATTGACTTTGAGTACGTGCAGTCAACTTTTATACAGCACTGCAGTAGATTGACTTTGAGTATGTGCACAGTCAACTTTTAGATAGCACTGCAGTAGATTGACTTTGAGTACGTGCACAGTCAACTTTTTGACACCACTGCAGTAGATTGACTTTGAGTACGTGCACAAATAGTTGACCCCATAAGAGATGAGGTGCAACTTAACCATTGGTGAATTTTACTATTCTATTTTCTGTAAATCATTCATTTATTGTACTTGTTGTATTTTCAGAACTTTTTGGCATTTTTAAAGTGATATTAATAAATTGCTGTGTAATGAAGCTCATATTTGTCATGTACATGTATGTTCCTGATTGCGTTTATAAAAAAACAAACATGTTTAGCTCTCCAATGGCAGAGAAACAATTGAATTCATACATAAACCCCTTAGTGATGGTGATTTTAAGCACAGACAAGTAAGACAAGTAACATGTGTTACTTGTCTGTGTTTTAACAAAACATTACACATATTCTGTGATTATCTATTGGATGGAGCACTCATTGTCCCTGAAAATCACAGATTCATAGACAGCAAGGGGTAGTTACCAGACAGTCATGATGTATACAAACTTATAGACATGAGGCACACAAGATGTAGTGTTCCTTCATAGAAACCAAACTTCCTAGTAATTTGTAAATGTTTTACTCAACTGCTGGCAAATAATAATAAGTTGCCAGAGTTAAAGTATGGGTCAAATAAATCCCTGTGAACTGTTTTTCCAATACAAGTTTTTTGACACAGGATTAGAACTCATTTTATAAGGATGTTTGAAGGCTTTAGATGCAAAGTAGTTCCGGGTGAATTTGTGGTTATGTATCTTCAGTTTGAGCACTGTTGACATAAGAAGAGATTTGTTTGGCCATAAATGGGTAAATGACTGATATGCATATTATCATAAGGTTGTTATATTGTCTGAGTATTAATTGGTGGGGTTGCAAACATCATTTTTTTAGCAGAGAGGATTTCTAATGTGCACACACACACACACACACACACACTTTTCAACCCCTAACACAAAGCCTTCCTTACAAGGTAAAAAAACATAAGTCACGCACCAGTTTTCTCTGATTCACCACATGGGGGCTCAATCAAGGGACATCTTTTGCTAGTGATCGAGTGTTAGTTTTCTTTTGAAAATAGCATTCAGTTTTAGATTTGATATATGTCTTTACATGTGACGTCCTATCCAATGTCAAAATACATGGAGAGTCGCCATCATAAAAATCACTGCTTATGTTCAAGCTTATTTTAAATAGAGATGAATTCTAAAAAAATAACACCAATGGCATTTATTGTAGCACAACAGTACAGCTTTGCAAACTGCATGCTGATCCATGCTATAATAGGTGTTCATTTGCTGAGTGACTATCCAGTTGTCTATCCAACCATGTTGTTATCTTTGCAATATATGTGATCATTTGTCATGTTGCTAGACATATTTGCATACAATTTTTGAATTTTCGTTTACTTGTCTATGAATCCCAGTTGTTATCTTTGTAATATACATGATCATTTTGCTGTTGCTATGGGTGTGGTCTTGTGATAGGCACATTTACATACATTTTTTGAAATTCTAAAGTATAGCTATCATACATGATGTACCACTTAATTGGTCAATTAATTATATGAAACTTAATAAAATTTTAAGCTTGCACAGTTAACATATTGCCTAATCATTAAAAAAACCCATTGATTATGCAAATTAACCTTATAGATTATAAGTTACAACATCAAGCTTTAAATGACACAAGCACTTCGTTACCATTGACCATTAATACAAAATTATCTAAAATTTGAAGTTTGCATTCTTAGCCTAATTTAATACCAAAAATCATTAATTATGCAAATTAGTTATAAAACTAAAAACTATATCAACAGAGGATGACAGCACTGAGGATGTGCCAAATTAAATGGAATTTGAAATGTGCATTCCAAAGATATAGCTTAATTACTGAAGATCATTAATTATTCAAATTACTCATTAAAAGTAAAGGCTATACCAACAAACTGCGCATTGTTATGGTTGGTATATGTACCAAATTCTATGAAATTTGAAGTATGCATTTTTAAGATATAGCCTAATTAATGAAATTCAGTAAGTATGCAAATTATTCATAAAAGCTTTAAGCTAAATCAACAAACCTTATAGGATATATGTGCCTTGTTATAGTTAACATATGCACCAAATTATTTTGAATTTGAAGTATGCGTTCCAAAGATATAGCCTGATTACTCAAAACCATTAATTATGCAAATAGCTAATTAATGTTCATTGGATGTTTATCAAAATCTAATCGGTTCTTGCCATTAGCATATGTAAGACATGTAGCAAATTTCGTTGTAACTGAGCCAGCCATTTTTAAGAAAATGAACAGACAGACAGGGAGACACACACACACACACACACAGATGGACATACAGACAGACAGACAGACACACAGACAGACATCCCCCTTTTACCTCCCGTACCCTTACAGGAGGTAAAACTGGCAAAAACTTACCATGTATTTACAGTTACATGTAGACAGCCATTTTGATGTAGCATTGTCTGATATAGAACACTTGGGTTGCTTCAGAACACACATAAATACATGCCTCTAAATCTCTCTAGACTATTGAATTCTAGACAGCACTACTCCAGTTCCAGACAGCACTGACATGGTGTCTCCTTGGACTCAATTTGCTGACTGAAACAGTTAAATGTCTGCTGGTAGTTGGTTGCCATGGATATATACTATCCATGATTTTCTACCACACAGCATTTTGTTTTGATGACCAGATCAGTGCCACAAGAATTGTATCATGATCCACAAATGTATGCCAGTGATCAAATATAATCAAGAGTATATCACAAGAAAAACTGACAAGATTTCCAATTAATAATAATCAATGGACAACATCAAGGTCCAAGTGAGTGAATCACAAATAGTTATTCTCATAAAACATGCTATCAGCATCAAACGAGAAACAAATGGATCATGTGATTATCATCAAAAATAATGATAATAAAATAATTTTTCTACTGGAATTTAGACTTCTGTTTCTATGATAGCAAACATTTCTTTCCATGCTAGCACTTCATCCAACTTTAGAGTTATCAGAACTGTAGATTTGCTGAGGTTAGTCTGAAAGACACCACTTAAATTATGTAAGTAGTTGACAGTTATAGACCGAATTATACATTCTAAGTCATAAGCTGTTCAATGTCATTACAAAAAAATATCATGGCAACATCATTGATTACAAACTTCTTATGGATTTATTGTGGTTTTAATGCCAAGCTCTAATGAAAGGGCCAGAACATACCATATTTTGTTATATTTTGCTCTACAGAACTGACATCACTTCTTACAATAATAATAATAATAATAATAAGTGCCCTATCGTCACATAACTGCTCCGCAGTTTTTGCTTGTTTGTTTGTTTGTTATCTTTTTGTAACGTGAAGAAGTGGTTCTGCTGCTCAGCTCTTTCACTAAGAAGTTTTGTTTTAGCAAAGTAATAAAATGGTTAGTGACTTCAGACACGTATGATGACTAACACACGCTATAGAAAACATTTCACACAGAAAGTTGGTAAAATATTGTACTTTGTAGTCACCATTTGATAAAAGTTATATTTTTACACCTAATTTTGCATATTTAACTCTTTCACCACCATTGGCCTCATGGGATTGTTTGTGCTCCACCAGCCCCCTCACTAACATAAAGTGAGGGTGAGTGGTATGCAATCAAATTGATATAAAAAATACTTAGAATTGCCCAATCTTTGAAAATTAGGTATCATTTTACTGGAAAATAAATTGTCTATATCATACTTACAAATAAACACATTCAAATATCACATTCACAACTGAAATTTGGGTTAAAATAAGAAAATATTGGTAAAAAAACCCTGTGTTGTTTATTTATTGACATATCACAAATAAACAAAACATTTATATTACAAACAAAATTCAAAATACCAACATTTATGTTTCTACAAAATTCTGTATACTGGTTAAATGGTCAAAATCGGTGAAAATTTGGCAGAAAATGTTATTTTCAGTCGTATTAAATTTGAACGGAAAAAAATAACGGCTCTCTAAGCTGATTACGACGCAATAAGTCAGTCCCGCACCGACAATGAAAGGGACAAAAATACCTGAAGTCGTTGCACCAATACCTTCAGAAAAATTAGTTTGTGTAATTATATATCATTATTTGACAGAACAACAAAAAATTATCACCAAATCTATCCTCAAAATCAGTAAAAAATGCCCACAAGTTGGTAGTATACGAGTCCGAATCGGGACGCCAAAGTGGCGCTTTTTGCCAACATGCTGTACCCACAAAACCAAATATGCAGTCGGGACTTTGAAGTTACGTTGCGATAATCTGATCCTTCCATTTCCTGCATTGAGTTCACTCAGTCATCTCCTTGTATAAAACATCGTATTCATAGTCAAAATTGAGGGGGAAAATTCTATGAACAGCACCGTTATTTACATTGTAAGTTACGTTAGGGGAGACAGATTTTGCTTCGGCGATGTTGAAATTTGAATTTTACGTTGAAAAACGCACATAAAAAATCTGATTCGTAAAATCGCCCGTATCGTGCATAAATTTCCCTCCACTGACCTTCACACGCTGAGCTAGTACAAATACAAGTAATTATTGAGATGTAACAAAAGAAATAAAACCAAAATAATCCATTTTATAGCCAAAAATTATAACCAAGACGTTAGTATGGGAGTCGGTACCTGTCACAAGATTGCGTAAATTTGTCGGCATTCAAAAATTCAACCGTAAACTGCCGCCGGCAGCTCACACGGCCTTAGCGGGAATTTGATGCTTTACACACAAATACAACGTGTTCCCATACCTAAATACTTGTATTCAACGATGTATTTTGAGTCAAATTCTGTCGAAATATAGAAAGACAGTGACATAATTTATATCGTAGACCATTTTATGAGAGCCGTTAATTATATCCGCCATGTTTAAATTCGATCTTGTGGGCGAAAAACGCACGTAAAATTACGATCGCTCGTCATTTGGATCGTAGCTCTCGATACCGTTCACTATCATACATTCAAAATGGCAGGCAATATAAACAAGGCTAATACGCATGTGTGGAACTAGTTATGGCAGCAAATTTTGCAGCAATTGCTGCCTTTGAACGGTTTTAGGTGAATGAACTTTAGCGTCCCGGTATACCGGGTACTGGTGGGCGCCCTAGCGCGTCCCGGTATACCGGGTACTGGTGGTGAAAGGGTTAAATAACCTAATCAATTTGTCTTGAACAAATACATTAACTCATCTCAAAACACCTCCACAAATTTCAACTCAATTGGCTTTTAGTAGTTTTGGAGAAGATTTTTGAAGTATTTTTTATCCAAAATTCTATTTTTAGACCTAATTTGCATATTAATGACCCAATAAATTTGTCTTGAACAAACTTATATCTGCTCATCCCTAGACACCCACACCCACACAATAAATTTCAACTGAATTGGCCCAGTAGTTTTGGAGAAGAACATTTTTGAAGCATTTGTACCAAAGATTTATATTTTTTTTATCTAATTTGCATACTTATGACCTGGACAAATTCTCTTGAACAAAATTAGATCTGGGCATTTTAAGCCACCTTCACACTAAATTTCAGCTCAGAAGATTAAGTTGACGGACAGATTGACAGACGATGGTCAAAGGTCAGACGTCAACCTACCCCTATAGCTCCGCTGCCTGTCTTTGACAGCAGAGTTAAAATTTATTTCTTTAAACCCACCTTCCATATAAAAAGACATCTCAAGGTGCTGTACAACTCAATTATAAAACATATGTAAAAAAATAGTCTTGTGATTTTTATCATATTAAGAAAGTAAAGCTAGAAAAAAGATGATGTGAAAAGAGAAAGCAAACTATTCTTTGAAAGACTGACAGATCTAACTGCTATAGTTACTCATAATCATTGCTGTCAAATCACCCATCACCTTTCCGTGATGGAATTAACTTTGCCAAAACATACACTTTCCATACTAATGGATATTTACCACAAATTCAATGTATTTAGTAATGGTAAAATGGTGTGTTTAGTTTTAAATTTAAACATATCCATAACACCTAAATGGTATTTCTGTGTTTACAGGATTCAAGTTAATGAGTCAAATGTATTGTTCAGTTTCATTGAACTATCAGCAGAAACACACAAATGACTATACACAATTCACTACACATTTATTTCATAATGCATTGCTGTAATCTGTTCATTTATGGATGGAGAATGAGGCATGTTGACACTTTCACTAAAACGTTATTTTAGATTTAAACAAATATGGTAATCATTTTCCTGTTTTAGTTACTATGGAAACAATTGAATAAAATATTACAGTCACTTTAAAAAGTATACATCTGTTTTAAGTGGTATGCAAATTTCAAGATTGTTCCGATCTTTGTTAATACTGATAGTGCCTGCCTAATATACTTTCTAGTTTGAAATGTTAATTATAATTATTGAGAACCAGGTATCAGCTACAGTTCTCTATATGGGAATTGTCATTTTTTATACATAACATTGTGTATAATTGTGCCAAGATTGACTTTGTGTATCAAAACCAAGTGACAATGGTAGATAGTTTATACAATGTATGTAACAATGACACTGATCTGAAAATGAACATCATGTAAATTTCTTTTGTCCTACCCATTCAGAAACCTCAATTGGAGTCATAACAGGTGTAACTTTTATCCTTTCATTGTAAATATTCTGTAGGGCTTTCAAGAAAGTTAAGTAATCAAAATTCATAAAATTGCTTTCTTCCTCCACCAAAAGTCACTGATACCTGTACTCCTGAAAATGGACATTCAGAAACAAATCAGTAATAATTCTATGGTTTTGAAAATGTCAACAATGTTTTTAAGAAACCCTGCACACTGAGTTTTTGATGAAGTGGAAAGAGAATGTCTGCAGAGCATACTTGTTGGCTATTATCATTGTGCTGTGCATGGCTTACCATAATTTGGATTGGGAACTCCAGTAAAATAGCTGGGGAAATCAGTTAGATTGTACCCAGTACTTATTAACAAAAACACTGCCTTTAATTCAAAATCTTGTAATAGATTTTCCATATGTTGTGATTTTAACAAAGTAGATTCCCTCACACACATGAATGAAGCATTGCATATAATTGTCTGCAACTGGTCTAGACATCAAACATTCTCTATGACTCAATTGCTATTTATCGAGGCACAAGAAAACACTTGTGCAGAAATAGTCATTATTATTTCCTCTACCATGTTTTGTTGACGATGCAGCACAGACTTTAGTAACCTGCATGAGGAAGCAAGGGTGGACAAATCTGATAATGAACCATTGATGCAGAAAAGCTTGAATATAGAATTCAGTTTCCATCTACAGAAATGTACTATGGTATAAATCTGGAATTGTGGATATCAGCTGTAACAAAAGCTTCTCACTTCTGTGTGTCACTGAATCTGACACTGTGACAGTTCTTACAATACAACTCATAAAATTAGTGATAAATTCTGAAAGATAAGGTACGTCCCACAGGAAGTAATGCAACTTCAATTTAGGGTAACAACATGATTACCATGGCAACAATAATTAGGGCCACATTTAATGGCCATTTTCCAGCTTGCCAAGCTATGGAAAAGCAGATCTTTTAATGATGCAAGAAACACACCTGTCGTAAAGTCAATCTGAAAATTATTACTTGATTTATCTGGCCTTTAAAACTTTGATATTTCAGGAACAATAAGTAGACAGTAACAGCTTTCCTGTCCTTTTAGATAAAACATGGTATATAAATAGAACTGCAATGTGTTCATCAATGACAGGGAATTTTAATGGAACTGTGTTTATTTCTCGAATGAAAAAAATCCATC
Source organism: Glandiceps talaboti (assembly GCF_964340395.1). Taxonomy (NCBI): domain Eukaryota; kingdom Metazoa; phylum Hemichordata; class Enteropneusta; family Spengelidae; genus Glandiceps; species Glandiceps talaboti. The sequence continues at coordinate 3,294,689 of NC_135550.1, read as the reverse complement.
AGAGTAATTGATGCAAGTGTCATAATGAAATTTCCTTTGTTTTTTACCAAAAAGGAAATTAGAGAGCTGTTGATTTAGTATTTTAATTAGTGAATTGAACAAGAGTGATTCACCAAGTATTGGTTTGCACCTACAAAAGAAATTACAATTGCGTTAAGTTTCAATAAACTAATCAGTGGTCACAACCAAAGCTATATGCTTAGCATGAATTTCAAAGACCCAGATTAAGTTGATAAAATATATCAAATTGTATGTGATTTATTAAACAGATGTTATTATCTAAGTTTTTGTTACTGTTACTAGGTTGAACCAATATGATTAAAATCCAATGTAGTGTACATGGCACAATTTCTTTTTGGCTGTTACATTTATTGTCATTCGTTCTTTTGTGAGTGCTCATTACATACATCTGAAACAATACCATAGGGTTTCCCAAGCCAAACAAGAGCACAGAGTCAATTTACTCAACAAATGAGAATGCATAATAGGCTGAAATATAGGAATACAGAGTACTACAGAGTGGTCTGTTCGAAAAGTCAGCTTGAGCACAGAGCTCAGACCATTATTGTTTGGGGGTTCTCTAATTTTTCAATTTCAAACATTGAGTGTTATATTGTAAGATGGATTCTGATTGGCTACTTGTAGTATGAGGAAAACCTTTGGTACATTGTGTCAGATGTATGTAAAGAGCACTCACTAAAGAACAAATGACAGTAAACGTAACAGCCAAAAGGAAATTGGGCTGTGTACACTACATCAGATTTTATTCTGATTATAGGTTGAACATGGCTCTTATCAAACATGATCGATGATTGATAATTGATACTGAACGCACTTATAATATCTGATGTATAGGACACCGACTGTGTCAGGATGCAAGTACATACAACAACATCACATATATGAACCTGACTTTCCATTGTCCTTAGAGCTCCAATTTAAGCTATAATAACTTTTTCATACTTGAACAAAATCAGTCAATGCTTAATTGTATAGGTTTCACAATAATTTGAGTTTGTCAGGTTGAAGCACAACACAATGTGTATAATTTGAGTTGCCGCTTAATACCATGAAGACATAGTTTCTAATTATTGGAAATAAATAATCTGGAATAAATTGGACGAATACTTTTGCATGCCATGTTTGCATTCTAACACTATGTTTGTTTGTTATTTGTATAAAAAGTGTGACCTTTTCATGTATTTGTTGTGAAAGTCTTGATTTAGTTGACAATATACTGTATACATTAATGCCTGCATTGTGAAAGTCTTGATTTAGTTGACAATATACTGTATACATTAATTTCTGCATTGTGAAAGTCTTGATTTAGTTGACAATATACTGTATACATTAATGCCTGCGTTGTGAAAGTCCTGATTTAGTTGACAATATACTGTATACATTAATGCCTGCGTTGTGAAAGTCTTGATTTAGTTGACAATATACTGTATACATTAATGCCTGCGTTGTGAAAGTCCTGATTTAGTTGACAATATACTGTATACATTAATGCCTGCATTGTGAAAGTCCTGATTTAGTTGACAATATACTGTATACATTAATGCCTGCGTTGTGAAAGTCCTGATTTAGTTGACAATATACTGTATACATTAATGCCTGCGTTGTGAAAGTCCTGATTTAGTTGACAATATACTGTATACATTAATGCCTGCATTGTGAAAGTCCTGATTTAGTTGACAATATACTGTATACATTAATGCCTGCATTGTGAAAGTCTTGATTTAGTTGACAATATACTGTATACATTAATGCCTGCGTTGTGAAAGTCTTGATTTAGTTGACAATATACTGTATACATTAATGCCTGCATTGTGAAAGTCTTGATTTAGTTGACAATATACTGTATACATTAATGCCTGCATTGTGAAAGTCCTGATTTAGTTGACAATATACTGTATACATTAATGCCTGCATTGTGAAAGTCTTGATTTAGTTGACAATATACTGTATACATTAATTTCTGCATTGTGAAAGTCTTGATTTAGTTGACAATATACTGTATACATTAATTTCTGCATTGTGAAAGTCCTGATTTAGTTGACAATATACTGTATACATTAATTTCTGCATTGTGAAAGTCTTGATTTAGTTGACAATATACTGCATACATTAATTTTCATATTATGAGTTTTACTTACAAAGAAAAATAAAGTTGCACATATTCTGCAATAACTTAGTAGTTAGTAGTTAATGTATCATAATTGAGCTGTCGATCACATTCTATGCTATTTAATCTTGTTTAATTAAAATTAAACCCAGCTGGATAATAATGTTGAAGTGCATTCATAAAGTCACATATTTATTGTTATCTTGTGACAGTTGTTCTGAATGTTGTACATTTTTACCTCCCATAAGGGTACGAGAGGTATCAAAAGGGGATGTATGTCTGTCCGTCTATGTCATCATTTTCTTTAAAATGGCTGGCTCAGTTACAATGAAATTTGCTACACATCTTCCGTATGCAAATGGAAAGAACTGATTAGATTTTGGTAAACATCCAAGGAACATTAATTAGTTATTTGCATAATTAATGGTTTTGAGTAATTAGGCTATATCTTTGGAACACATACTTCAAATTCAATATAATTTGGTGCATATGTTAACTAATAACAAAGCTTAAAGCTTTTATGAATAATTTGCATAATTAATGAATTTCAGTAATTAGGCTATACCTTAAAAAGGCATATCAATTTCAATATAATTTAGTACATAAGTTAACCATAATCAAATGCATATGTCCTATAAAGTTTATTGACGTAGATAATTTGCATAATTAATGACATCGGTAATTTCGGTTTATCTTAAGAATGCAAGCTTCAAATTTCATAGAATTTGGTACATATACCAACCATAACAATGCACACAAGTTTGTTGACATAGCCTTTACTTTTAGTGAGTAATTTGAATAATTAATGATCTTCAGTAATTAAGCTATATCTTTGGAATGCACATAATTTGGCGCACACACACATCAACCATGATGACAAAACACACATCCTCTAAAGCCTTTTGAGATAGTTTTTAATTTTATGACTAATTTGCATAATTGATTATTTTCGGTAATTAGGCTATTTCTTAACTTCAAATTTCAGATAATTTGGTATAAAGAAGTGAATGTGTCAATTAAAACTTGATGTTGTAATCTATATGGTTAATTTCGATAATCACTGTGGGTTTTTTAATAATTAGGCAATATGTTAACTGTGCAAGCTTCAAATTTCATTAAGTTTCATATAATTAATTTTCCAATTAAGTGGTATATCATGTATAATAGCTTTTAGAATTTTTTATTCCAACAATGTGTGTAGGCCCAAAAATCTATGGTTTGGCCCTTATGGGAGGCATTCAGTTTAAATCTGGTATATTTTAAGGTAGGTATTTGAAGCATGAAGAAAATAATACTGCAGTCTATATCAAAGAAGAACCATAATATTGATGAAGCACCATGGGTATTCAGTACTATAATCACTGGTCATAATATTGATGGAGCATCATGGGTATTCAGTACTATAATCACTGGTCATAATATTGATGAAGCACCATGGGTATTCAGTACTATAATCACTGGTCATAATATTGATGAAGCACCATGGGTATTCAGTACTATAATCACTGGTCATAATATTGATGAAGCACCATGGGTATTCAGTACTATAATCACTGGTCATAATATTGATGGAGCATCATGGGTATTCAGTACTATAATCACTGGTCATAATATTGATGAAGCATCATGGGTATTCAGTACTATAATCACTGGTCATAATATTGATGGAGCATCATGGGTATTCAGTACTATAATCACTGGTCATAATATTGATGGAGCATCATGGGTATTCAGTACTATAATCACTGGTCATAATATTGATGAAGCACCATGGGTATTCAGTACTATAATCACTGGTCATAATATTGATGAAGCACCATGGGTATTCAGTACTATAATCACTGGTCATAATATTGATGAAGCACCATGGGTATTAAGTACTATAATCACTGGTCATAATATTGATGAAGCACCATGGGTATTCAGTACTATAATCACTGGTCATAATATTGATGAAGCACCATGGGTATTCAGTACTATAATCACTGGTCATAATATTGATGGAGCATCATGGGTATTCAGTACTATAATCACTGGTCATAATATTGATGAAGCACCATGGGTATTCAGTACTATAATCACTGGTCATAATATTGATGAAGCACCATGGGTATTCAGTACTATAATCACTGGTCATAATATTGATGGAGCATCATGGGTATTCAGTACTATAATCACTGGTCATAATATTGACGAAGCATCATGGGTATTCAGTACTATAATCACTGGTCATAATATTGATGAAGCACCATGGGTATTCAGTACTATAATCACTGGTCATAATATTGATGAAGCACCATGGGTATTCAGTACTATAATCACTGGTCATAATATTGATGAAGCACCATGGGTATTCAGTACTATAATCACTGGTCATAATATTGATGAAGCACCATGGGTATTCAGTACTATAATCACTGGTCATAATATTGATGAAGCACCATGGGTATTCAGTACTATAATCACTGGTCATAATATTGATGAAGCACCATGGGTATTCAGTACTATAATCACTGGTCATAATATTGATGAAGCATCATGGGTATTCAGTACTATAATCACTGGTCATAATATCAATGATATGGAACTGATTGGTAACATTTGACACTCATTGTACAAATCGTTAGCAAAGCATAAAAGAAAGCTACTGTATTTTTTCAACTGAACACAACCCCATGGTCTGAGCCTGAGAGATGAACTTATTTGTCCTGTAACGCCATTTTCGTCACATACTATTTTTCTTCTCATTATTGTCTATATTTTTTCAATCAATTCATGCCTTAATACCTATAATCTATTTAAATCAACTTGATAATCAACTTGATAGTTAACTTGATAATCAACTTGATAGTTAACATGCCTCTGCTTCATGTACATTCTTTTTTTTCTTCAGGACTTTTATTGCAAAGTTTTAATCTGAATCAATTAGTTTCTTGGAAAACCCTTCAATTTGATCAAGAGTGAAACTACCATCATATAGTCTTAAATTCAAGCCATTTTTTACTGTCATTTACTGCAAAAAATATTAGAGCTACAGGGTGATCCACTATTTAGAACACATTTTAGTAACTTCAATCTAAGTATGGACAATTATGTGAACCCAATAATATATAATTAGTCTGCAATGCTGACAAGTTCATTTTGATCTTTTGCTTCATTTCATTGTCAAGAATCGCACAGTTAGGTGATATCATAACAAGTCTTTGATGAGATCCAAAAGTGACACCGTTGAAACACTCAGTGACAATATATAGCTGTTAATAAAGGTTGAATTCGGGTACAGTAGAGTGACTGATGGAAACCCAGTTTTCACCACCATTTTGTATGAAATCGCATAACTCCTTATGATATCTGTGCAACATGTTACAATTAACACTCAGAAAACACCACCTTGTGACAGTTGCATGATAAAATATTAGTTCTTCTGAATCACATCTTTATTCTGTCTCATATACTACATTGTTCTACTTGTCCAAAACTCTCATATCAGTTAAAGTACATGATTGTCTGTCATTCCTTAGTTCAAATCCCAGACAACAAAAAATCATCATCATGATCCTTTAGATGGTTTCTATGGTAACATATCTATCATTTCAGCATTACAATACAAATAGTTGAAACCACTTGATGCAAGGCTTGATGTAACCAAAAATTCAAGAAAGACCATTTTCGTCTTTCGAATTTGTGTATATAATGCATTTCTTAAAGGGGAACACCACTCCAGGAAATAGAGACATTTTTATAAACTATGGGTTGTGGAGAGTCTTTCTTGATTTTACATTACCTACAATTACTTGCTATTTCAGAGAAACATCAAATTGATCTTGTGCCTTTATAGGGTGCCGTTGCTGTGGACTAATGCATCATGGGAGTCAGCAAAATAACACATTCCTGGTTGCACAGTGAATATTCATGACTCCTAAGTGCTTATTCATTTCAGCATAAAACATCTCTGCAAAGTAAGTGTAAATGTAACAAAAATAGTTGCAATTTCATTTGGAAACATTGTGTAAACAGGGTCTTAATTAGCAAAACATTGTAAGAACTATATACATGTAGATTAATACAAATTGAGGTTTTATCATGTGACCGACATGAAGGTAATCATTATCACATTTCCAACTACTACAACTACAATGCATTTTTTGACATAAAGTGTACATTTTGTAAATCTGGCTGTCAGAAAGTGATGATCTTGACATTACACTTTCAAGTGTTTTTCTTAAAGAAAATGAGACACTCGTTTGTGCATGTTAAAATTCAGCACATTTGTTAGAATTGAAGTAAGTATATACATGTACGTGTTTGGTGTTCTGACTGCTTTGGGGCTTGAAGGAATTTAGGAAGTTGTCTACTGAATGGATATTTGAAATGTCAGCTAGATCACATGCCAATAATTTGTTGATGAATACTAAACACCTGTAGGCCCTTACATTAGGTTCAATATTCAAAAGATTGGCATTGTTCAATGACATCTTGACACAAAAACAAGATGGCAATAATTAGAGGAGTTACAACTTCGTCATGTTTACTGCATAGGTATAATTATCTGGGATTATCTTAAAAAGCTGATATGGTATACATATGAAATGTCAAAACTAGATTACATAAATGTCCTTGTTCTGATTGATGTAATCATAGCTACACAGTCAGTAAAATATGAATGTTGATAAATTTCCACAGCTTGTACCATGTGACACATCATCACCACGACAACATACATATCTGTACATCCTGCAAGCTGCTGTTCTTATCATGTAAAGTTTTCTTTATAATAATTAGATGATGATAAGTTCAAGTAGCTATTCAATAAATCACTTTACATTGTCAATATTGACCTTACTATATCTACACATAATTGCAGTCTTGTCATAATATTGGTACACTGTGTCCATATTGTCCCATAATTGCAGTCTTTGTCACATTATGTTGTTACCCCAGGAAGCGCTCTCTCTCTCTCTCTCTCTCTCTCTCTCTCTCTCTCTCTCTCTCTCTCTCTCTCTCTCTCTCTCTCTCTCTCTCTCTCTCTCTCTCTCTCTCTCTCTCTCTCTCTCTCTCTCTCTCTCTCTCTCTCTCTCTCTCTCTCTCTCTCTCTCTTTTTTTTTTTCTCTCTCTCTCTCTCTTTCTCTCTCTCTCTTTTTTTCTCTCTCTCTTTCTCTCTCTCTGTCTCTCTCTCTCTCTGTCTCGCTCTCTCTCTCGCTCTCTCTCTCTCTCTCTCTCTCTCTCTCTCTCTCTCTCTCTCTCTCTCTCTCTCAATGATTCAATGATGTAATTTATGATATGCATAAAATATGTCAATGAAATAACTACTATGCAATCAACAGTTCTAACAATACCACAACTGAAGACAATTGTAATGTCATAGAAGGCATGCATTATACCTATAAACAAGAATATTGGGATACCGACAATGGCGTTGTAGCACAGTCTGTTCAGGTTTTTAAAATACCGCCAACAGCATTGTAGCACAACTATACATTTTTTAAAAATACCACCAATGACATTGTAGCACAACTGTACAGTTTTTAAAATACCGCCAATGGCATTGTAGCACAATTAAACAGTTTTTTAAAGTGTTTATGCATATGCTAGTCCATGCTAACAATAGATGTTCATTTGCTGAATGACTATCAAGTTGCCTATCCAACCATGTTGCTATCTCTGCGATACACGCGATCATTTGGCTGTTGCTATGGGTGTGGTCATGTTGCTAGGCAAAATTACATACATTTTTTCATTCTTTATTCAATTGTCTATTAATCCCTGCTGTTATTTTCACAATGTATGTGATAATTTGGCTGTTGCTATGGGTGTGGTCTTGTTGCTTGGCAAATTTACATACATTTTTTGAATGTTTACTCAATTGTCTATTAATCCCTGTTGTTATCTTTGTGAAATACATGACTGTTTGGCTCTTGCTATGGGCATGGTCATGGTTGCAAGGGATATTTGCATATATTTTTGAATGTTTACTCACTTGCCTACCAGATGATGTTGTTATTTGACCAAATTTACTGCCATTTGGTTGTTGCTAAGGGCGTGGTCATGGTTGCTAGGGCCAATTGTGTCAAAATACTTTGAAGGAAATCTGCAGAATAACACTTCTAGAAACATCTCACCAAGTTTCAGTCTCATTGACCAAGTACTTTTTGAGATAAAAGTTTTGACAAAAATTCACATTTTTACACCTAATTTGTATATTACTTATGAGATCATTATATGTTTAATATTTCTTCATTTATACACCCACAGATGCATCCCTGTTAAATTTCAGCCCAATCAGCAGAGTAGTTTTGGAGTTATAGGTTTTTGACCAAAAAGATACATTTTTAGCCCTAATTTGCATATGCCTGATGGAATCATCATGTCATGAACAAATCTTAATTTACTCACCCCTAAGAATGTTCCCACCAAATTTCATGCCAATCTGCCCAGTAGTTTTGGAGTTTAAGTTTTTTGACCAAAAGCACATTTTCTGAACCAAAACCCACATCTCTGATGCGATCATTTTTATTTGAACAATTTCCCAACTAGACACCAGAAGTAGCATGACCACCAAATATCAAACCAATAGGTCCACCAGTTATTGACTTTCAGTTGTTTACACATACACATACACATCCACACACACATACATACAGACAGACAGACACTTCGCTATGCCTATAGCACTACTGAACCTTATCAGTCCAGTTGTGCTATAAAAAAGTGTATAAACTCAGCTTATCACACTTTAACATACATACGTGGTCACAACATTACCTTTACAATAGACATATATCTTTCTGAAAAATGTTCGGTTGTCCTGAACATGAACATTTTTTTCTCCACACAAGAAATATTTTTCTATTTTTCCATACTTGTAAAGAGCTTATATACTCAGCTTGACTGCCACTGTACATGGTCACAATATCCATGCTATCATGCCTATCTTTCTGTAAATGTGTTTCCTGAATACCAACATCTTTTTTTTCTACACAATAAATATTTTGTTTCTTCTTTATATACTTCTTAGTATTATAAGCTTTATAGAGGAACACTTGCAGCACAAACGACAAAGACACCACAGCTTCCATTAAACCATTAAAACAGTGTGAAGATTGCCATGAGATTATAATACAGCTTGTCATTGTAAAGAAAGTGTTATCATCATGATCACCAAAGTGATTGTTTTGGGGTTTTTTCATCCTATAAATAGATGGATTAATATGTCAAACATGAGTTCAAAGCACAAACTACTTCGACATTACTAATAGATTGTGCTCAATTTCTGCACTGCATACTTTGACCTGCCAATGATTTTCATCTTTACATATTTCTACTGAATACTTAAAACAAAAGTATCGCTTTAATTCATTGCTTTCATAAAGCAATAATATCATCAATTTGTAAACGTACACCATCGACTACCTTCATCTCTCTCTAGTTTTAGTTTCATATTTCTATAGTTATGTTGTATGAGGTATGAAAACTAAATTAAAGATATCTCTTGATAATATTATTTTCACACACCGGCATATTCATATTCATGTTATCATATAGAGATTTAATTTTTTCATTTCAAGTCAACATATTAAGTCAAATTATAACTGAAGTTTCACTGTATTTGATATTGCTGCCATGATATTAAAATAATCTTCACAACATAGAGAGTATTTTATTGTGTAAGATTTTGGGTTGCATGCATAGACTGACATTTGTATGATAAGAACACATATTTCTCGTGATACATCAAGAATTAATCATCATCTTACATACACAAATGATTATAGAAAACGTGCCAAAAGTTCACCCCATGTGACATTTTCCTAATCTTTGAAGTACGGCCAAGCTGACATCCGTGTTATGTATGAATCCAATTTTATTTCCTCGCCAAGATAAAGTGTTCCATACATGTAATTACATAGTCTGACTCATATCTGTAAACTTGTTATTTCAATTCCATTGGGATGGTCAAAGTGTATTTTCTGATTCTGAAGTTCGTCAAAGTTGAATTCAGTTAAAAATAATAATAGACAGCACTACTGATAAAACTTGGGGTCAGATGCTAGATTCATTTGTAAAAGTGATTAACATATTTCTACATGCACATATTTCCCAATACATGCAAACAAGATGATCGCATACATGGTATACGAGTTGATATTGCTAATGCACATCTTTATATTGGATCTTTAAGTATTTCTATAACACATTTCAGCATAAGTTTACATTTTACCACGAAATCTCTAAATCTTACACATAGAAAAACTTCTCAAATTAATTATTTTTGTTTTAACTATTCTTAACAAGTATATGCATATAAATGAGTATGAAATTTTTTTCGAGCAAGACGAACAGTTCAATGTCAGTTAAAAATTAATTCTTTAAGTTTTGGGGTGGGTGGGTTGAACCATTTTAATTCACATCCAACAAATATAATTTTTACATTAACAGTGGAATCTGTTTTGTACCCATAAATACAGATAAATGTCACATTGAGTAAGGAAAATTTTCGCTATAATAGTAAATGCACGGCACTAAAATTCATGTTGGGTATGAGGGCTTTGTATTGACAGCACTCGATACTACTACATACTGATTTGAAATTGATAGTGCTTTTTGAAACAATTATCAATTATATGAAGTTAGAAGGAAGTGTTATTGTGGGGGGGGGGGTGTCTGTGACTTAACTAGGCAAGATCAATTTTCAATGTAGTCTTTTATCCTCAGTAACATCGAAAATTGATCTCACCCCTTAGACACTCAAATATTAGACTTTTTTCATGACATCACTGAGGTCATACATAGACTCTCTCACAGTGACTGTGACACTCCATGTTTTCGCGAAGCTTGGGCTTTGCGAAAACACAGAGTGTCGCAGTCACATGTCAATGAATGGTTATGTCTATGTGGTCAATGAGGACGCACAGTACAAGGATAGTCAAGTACGGTTATGTAGATGGTATCGGTACATACAAAATAATTTGTTTTGCTTTAATTTTAGTAATGCGAAGCTCGGAGGACTGTGAGAGACTCTAAGGTCATACACTGAGGTCACACACTGAGGTCAAGGTAGATAATTCCAACATAAAAGAAGATGAAAAAATATTACTTAGTTTGACAAAGTAGGCATCTTAAAACAATGATTATACCCTTTCCATGGTTATCAATATTGACTACACTCTTTTTATGGGACAGTCTTTTTTATTAGCATGACCTAGGCTAGCTGATCCAAATTTTATTGAAGTGTTTATGTCTATACTCTCTTTATTACAGTTTAAAATTGTCATCATGCCCATCATTCCAGTATACATAACTTCCATTTCCTGAACACATAACAAAGTAATCAAATCAACCAAATAAAAAAAATAACAAAAGTGTGGAAGTTGAGTATAATTTATCCTTATGTTAATGAGTTTTTTCGCAAATCAAAGTGTTTCTCTTATCGGGTTCCTCATTAATTTTTCATTACCTTTGACTTTGAACTTGTCAGGTTTCAAATCATGTAAATGATGATTCATTTCTAAGCCACTGTCTTTTCACATTCACTGTAGTAAATCATATTATTACAGGGTATTTTCAATATGAGCATGCTTATGAAGCCATGAATGTACTTCCTCAACATCTCTAATATGAGTGTGACACTGAATGTAAAAGAGTAGCTGAGTTTTAGGTTTGTTCAAACACAAGCCCAAAAAATAGACTTACCAGTCTGGTTATTACAACACATGTTCTGATTTCACTGTCACTTACAGAATCAATTCATTTTTATCTGCCAAAAGACCCAAGTCATTACTTTTCCATTACCTTGACAATGTAGCAGTCATTAGATGTCACAGTGGTAAATTGTTCATATAGGATTCACAGAGTTTAACAATACCACTATCATAAATCACAATTTTATCGTCAGGAAGACATGTGAACCAACTGTAGTATATATTTTTTTCAGTATTTTCATTAAGGACACCATCATGGCATGTCAGTATTTAATCTATAAAAGTTCCTTCTGAAGAGCTAGACTACCCTAGAACAGCCAGCAGTATGAATATAAGCAATTCCTGTCCCATTTAAACCCCAATTTTTAAAATGCATTTATTTCAACCATCTCCTGAAGATACTTTGAAAATGCAAATTTTAACTAAAGCAATTCCTTATCCTACTACATTATCATTTTCATACAGTACTTTTATACTTGGATGATAATGTCCAACTGTTCATCAAAATATTATGTTTTACCGTAAAAATATTAAAATATGTTTGATTATCACCACAGTGAATAGTAAAAATCTTTGATTCTATCAAAAGGAGTTTGAAATAATTCAAGACGGTTCATCCTATAAAATGTTCAAATAAATATACTTGATTATCGACCACAAGTACAATTCTTTCATATTAAAGAATTCACAAATACTAAGTACAGGTTATATATTTTTCTTAGTCTTTTACTATACTACAAAGAACTGCATTCCCAAAGTATTAACCATAGGTGGAAATAGAAGTAATAAAAATTGTGTAAAAGCAGAGGGGGAAGAAAAGCATTAATGTCGGTACCCTAGCATTGGCTAACATTGTCATTTCCTATAATGGAGCTCTTCCTATAATTTACAACCATTCGTGTATCACTATAGAGATGATACTAAAGAATTAATGACACCATAACCCTCCGGAATTCAAGGATTTATCCATCACAAATTTTATGGAAAGCTACAAAATACTTAGCATTATCTAGGGCTATATCATTCATATCTAATTATTCCATATACTACTTAGAAGTATTATACCTGAAAGAAATAATTTTTTATGGAAATAATATTCAAAAGCTGTTACCCAGAGTAATAGGTAAAAACCTCCATATAAATACAAATGCTGTTGGTTTCATTTTTCCTAGTTTATTTACCCCGATCTACACTCTAAAATATTCATTCCATGAAATTAACAAGTATTGTATGACTATAAACTACACTTGCCTCAAACTTCTCAATTCTGTTTAACGAAAGTCTGAATTGCTTTTGGAATGTAAGACATAAATTAGAGCCAGGTAAATTATAGTCTAGAAATAACATGTATCTAAAGGAGGACAAGAAGACAATAATACTCCAAATTATTGGAATGACATAGAATTGGAACACAAGACAGGACAAGATTATCTTAGTACAACAACAAACTAGGGATTCTACCTTTGTACTGCCATAGATTAAGGATTTTGTAATCTCATCAGCTAAAGACTATGTACATGTATATTTTTTTCATGCCATGGTGGCAAGGCTGTATAATAAATTGTTGTGTTTGATGAGTACAAACATTTCATTTGACTTGGTAGACTCTTTCTGAGTAATGGCATATCCCAAGATATTACACGTTTGCATTAAAAGATTCATGAACCCTACATATTGTGAAAATTTGGGTGGACGAAAGATGAAAGATAAAATAAACAGTTTGGAGTAAGTTTACATAAATTTTATTTAAATGTGATGGTTACCATACATCCTTCAATTTATTTATTTATCTATTTTTTTTTTTTTTGGAGGGGGGGGGGGATTTGTTCATATTATGTTTCAATATAATCATTATGCTTCCAAAATGGCTGTGACATCTTAGGTTTGCTGTACAGTCAGTCAAAAGTTAGAATCTACTGAAATTGTCAAACACTTCTTAGTGACAACATTAGGATTTCCTTGCTTGCCAATATGACAAATTACAAAAAAAATTGACTCTCCATTTCTTCTAGGGTATTACAGTTTACACAAATAATGTCAAGTACATATTCAATTTAGTAGTTCACTATAAAAAATGACAATTTACACAAAGTCGGACTTTTCCCTGATTTCCCTACTGATGAACACCATCATTATGTGGGAATGAAGAATGACACCTTGTTACTATGGTAACCAATGAAAATGGCTTAAGAGAAAGCAAAAGATGAGAATGATGATGATGATGATTATGACGATGACGACGATGATGATGATGATGACGACGGCAACGACGGCAACAGAGTGTACAATGAATGATTATGAAGGCAGCCACTCCAAGGTCTTGAATTCTACTATTAAACTCAGATGTTTTTTGAAATCATCGTGATCATCTACCATAATTGAATTAATACATAGTGTTGATATGGACATTTCAACCTTTACTACTTACTGCATAGTTATAACTCTAAAAGTGAGGTCACTGAATCAATCCAGCCTGAGGACACAACTCCATTCAGATAATACAGACTCATTGAAAAGAAACTGAGCATGATACACATTAAGTGTTTATTTGTGATGACATTGCCAGTTTGCCTGTTAGCTAGTTGTGAAAAGAGACACTGATTGCTAGTATGCTAATACTAATTGGGGAATGGTTTCAAGGAAATTGACAGCACATAGCAAGCTAGCTCATTCACAGCTACTCTTTAATACTTGTGATGTATATACTCACCATCAGGAATGTCTAACTTCATCACTATCACAACTGTATTGAGTTTGGAACAAAAAAGTGTTTGCTCTTTTAATGGCCCTGTAAGTGTTGCCTTGACTAAAAGCCTGAAATAATATCTATTATGTTACATAATACTGTTACAGTAATTGTCCACACTTTGAACTATTTTTTAGTTTTTTTTTCATTTAATACATGTTTGTATAGGAAGTGTATAAGATTATAAGGTTATCAAATAATGCATCCGATTACAGTTTTTAACAAGTCATTGAGAATGACATAGTCCCCGCTATGATTGGGTTTTAAGGAACTGGCAGTTTATGTTGACATTTTCTTGACATCACTACTCTGATCATGCAACACTCAGACACTTGTGAACCTAAATCAAACAGACTTAGATATGTTGTGTTCGCTCACTGGACATGGGACATGCCTACTCTTCAAGATGACGTGATGGAATAAACCATTCAACAATAAAGAATGGGTCGGGTAGGGGGGAGGGGGGCTGTACAAGCATGTCTGAGTTATGGCTTTGGACATGAAAACTGCACCAACAAAATCGCTGCCAGGCAGCCATATTGGATTATATCACGACGAAAATGGATCTGCACATGTATGTCATAGAACACTGTCCTAATAACAACTTTGAATGAGATCTGTTCAAGCATGTCTGAGTTATGGCTTTAGATAGGGAAAATTTGCAAACAAAATGGCTGCTAGGTGGCCATATTGGATCGTATCATGAAACAAATTGACGTGCATATGTATGCCATTGTGTGTTGCCCCTGTACCAAGTTTGAGAAAAATCGGCCCGAGCATCTCCAAGAACCAGCTCTGGACGGATGGACGGACGGATGGACGGATGGATGGACGGACGGACGGAACCGACAGACGGACGGAACCCAATCCATAAGTCCCTACAGCACACATTCAGTTGTGCTAAAAATGAAGTACAAATTTTCATTGCAACCAACTGAACCCAGAGTCCATCATCAACATTCACATAAATTTTAGCCATTTCTATGTTACTAAATTGAGACACTGCATGTCCAATAATTTCTGAAGCACAGTGTTCACTAGTACATGCACTCAACCATATTGAATAATTATCCATATTCTGGGGATCACATGGTAGCAAGAAATTCACATAACCAATTGTTCACTAATACCAATAATATTGAGTATATAGGAGGACATCATTAAACGAGCAGCAGAAACAACACTTTACTGATGAAATTCACAGCTCACTTAACAAATTGAATTTAATCACAGCAAGACTAATGATACATCATACTGCCATGGCCCAATACAAATAAATCATTAGGATTGGTAGAAAAAGTATAAGTTAGGGCAAATTGCTGTCATACGTCAAATTTAATTATTTGAGGTATATATAGCTCATAAAATATGTGAAATTTACCAATGGTCATTTATGTTATATAAAAATAGCACCAATGGCATTGTAGCACAACTGTACAGTTTTTAAAAATGTTTACTCACATACATGCTGATCCATGCTAGGTATAGGTGTTCATTTGCTGAATGACTATCCAGTTGCCTATCCAACCCTGTTGTTATCTTTGCAATGTATGCGATCATTTAGTTGTTGCTATGGGTGTAATAATGTTACTAGACATATCTGCATACATTTTTTGAATGTTCAGTCACATGTCTATGAATCCCTGATGTTATCTTTGCAATATACATAATCTTTTGGCTGTTGCTATGGGCGTGGTCTTGTTTCTAGGCACATTTACATACATTTTTTGAATTTTTATTCATGTGTGTATTAATCTCTTGTTATCTTTGCAATATACGTGATCATTTGGCTGTTACTATGGGCATGGTCTTGTTGCTAAGCACATTCACATATTACATTTTTGAACATTTATTCACTTATCTAAGAATCCCTGTTATCTTGTGAAATAAACCAGTTTGGCTGTTGCTATGGGTGTGGTCATGGTTGCCAGGGATATTGCATATATTTTTTGAATGTTTACTCACTTGCCTACCAGATGATGTTATTTGACCAAAATATACTGCAATTTGGTTGTTGCTAAGGGCATGGTCATGGTTGCTAGGGTTAATTGTGTCAAAATATTTTAAAGAAAATCTGCAGAATAACACTACTAGAAACTTTCACCAAATTTCAGTCTCATTGACCAAGTAGATAAAAGTTTTTGACCAAATTTCACATGTTTACACCTAATTTGCATATCACTTATGAGATCATTAGATGCTTAACCCTTTGAACCCTAAGCTCCCCAGCGTAACGTGACGTATATCCTGAGCTCCCCAGGTTAACTGTTCCGAAATATCATATTCTTTCTGAAATCATATTTGTCTGCCCGTATATATTTTTTTAGATGTGTAAACATGAATAAATGATAAATAAATGATAAAAACTGACTGTCCAACCTATAGGGGAGGGAAAAATGTTCTCCTTTGAGCTCCAGTATGTCCCCTTCCATTGCCACACCTCCTGCCATGCCCACCTCCCCTACCACAACCCCCTCCCTCTGCCACACCCTCTGCCAACAGGTGCTGGGTCTAAATTATCATCGTCTGAAACATTTGAAGTAGCTGAATCAACGTGGCAGAAATCGCCGTTTACACTAGAATGCTCACTTGATAAATCACTATCATGGCCATAATTGTTACCGTGCACATTTTCCTCATCCGAACTCAACACATCTTGCAACACTTGAGCATTTGTAATACATCTACGAGGCATTTTTGAAAAGCGATGTCCGATAAAGTAATACACAGCGACGTTAACAACGCCGACACTGTACGTCATCACTATGTTTGGATGCCAAACACGTGTAGTAACGAGCTGTTTGATTGGCTGTTATATTGCTAGGTGATACGGCCGGTATACCGGCCTTTCGGATATAAAGTCAAACTCCAATAGGCCGGTATACCGGCCTTTAGGGTTCAAAGGGTTAATAGTTCTTCATCTATACATCCCCACATACATTCAAATTACATTTCAGCCCAATCTGCTATGTAGTTTTTGAATTAAAGATTTTTGACCAAAACGACAGTGTTAGCTCTAATTTGCATATTTGCATATTTGCATATTTGCATCATGATGTCATCCACAAATCTTAATTTAAACATCCCTGAGAACGTCCCCACCAAATTTCAGACCAATCTGCCCAGTAGTTTTGGAGTTCAAGTTTCTTGACCAAAAATCACATTTTAGTTTTGGAGTTTAAGTTTCTTCTTGACCAAAGATTACATTTCTTGACATAAAACGCACATCTCTGATGCGATCATTTTCATTTGAACAATTTCACATCTACACTCCCTATGTAATGACCCCATCAAATACCAAAGCGATCGGTCAGGCAGTTTTAATAATAATAATAATAATAATAATAATAATAATAATAATAATAATAATATTAATTTCATTCTAGAAAAGATAGTTCAAAAAGTGTGAAATGGCTGGTTTATGAATACCATTATTCATTCCTATTTCCACTGTATATTCTTTGGCACCAGGTATAGAACACATGAACACTGCAATTATACACTGATTAATTTCCTAATACATAAAAATGATCTTTAACCTATACACAGTAAGTGAAAAAATACTAACATTAGATGTATATAACTGGAGATATTTTATCAAAACTAGTCATGACTATTTGAAAGTGATAATTAAATTTGTAGAAAAGTACCATTTTACACACATAGAATTATCTCCCATTCCCTATTAGCTCTACTGTAATACTTGCCTTTAAAGGGAGTAAACCTTAGTTTAGTTCCCCAATTATTTAACCAGTGTTCCCTATACTGATGTTTTGTCAAGGACGATAGATAAAATCTACCTTTAATAGTTTCAAATCATTTTACCAGGGCTCGATCCTAATTAAACTTTTAGTACAACCACAGGAGTTAAAAATTACTGTGGTCCGAAGACCCGGACTAGCAAAATTTCTCGTTGGACTAGTAGTTTTAAAATCATGCCAGTCTTTCGGACTAGTGAAAATTGCTGTGAAAACCCATTAAAATTATATCATGAGTACATATTATTGCTGATCGGGAAGCTAGACAACGTTTCTTCACAATAATAACTGCTGGAACCATGACACGCTAGCATTCGTATTTGTTCAACCAATATAATAAGTACAGTTTTTAATAATAATATACAGACCGTAGTCTATACGTATGTGAAGTATGTTGTCATGTAAATTTTTGACACTGGTTCGATAGATAAAAATGGGAGCATAAACTAATTGTCAAAGAGTAACTACTCCATTCTGGTTCTGAGGTACAATTACAGATGTAAATGATCTGTTTTGGATGTGATTTGCGATGTAAACATCATCGAGATAGGAGTAAGGCCACCATTTTGCAATATTTTGCACCATTTTGAGTGATGATGTATTGCATAATTCATAACCACAAATTCGTCATATTAAACACTATTTTTCCGACAAACGTTTATGATAACATGTCCATTTTACTTCAACTAAATAAATTCAAGATCAAATGTGTAAAACTGAAATGAACAGTGTTTTATTTTACTTTACTGAATCATTCACAAGTTTATAATACGAATCCAACGACTTGAAACTAATCAATGGTTATTAAGCTAGTGGCATGGTTTCACATGGGTACCTACATTTGTATCATAACATTGATGTATTATGGAAGATATGCACGGTTTAACATGGGTACCTATTTGTATCACATATGTATGCATGAGAGGCCAAGTCTATGTCATTCTGCTGGAGAACTAACGAGTTAAACGACCTCAAATTTGTGTCACCCATCAATCTTATTCCAGGACCTTTTACATGATAAATTATGATATTATCAATTGTGATTTTTAACATCATTCAAACTGAAATAAATTCTTTATACACCCCCCCCCCCCCGTTTACTTTGTTACCAGTATGAGACAATTGCTGAGCCACTGTGCCCCTATATTCAATTTTGAGCTATGCAAATGTTAATGATATGAAAATTATTATATATAAATTAGAATATGTCCCTCTATTTTATCAAATTTGTGGAGAACCTAGCTGTATAATGCATGTATGTATGTATTGTATGTATTAGGGAACTGTATGTATGTATTGTATGTACGTACATACGTACTTTGGTGGGTGTGTTACCTTATATACATATACAGACTTTATAAGAAACTAAATGAGGACTAGTAGATTTCTAAGCAGGACTAGTGGATTTCAATTTCCACTAGTCCTGGTCTAGTAGGTTTTGACAAGAATTTTACCGGCGTTCTCCTTCTGTGTTGCCTGCAGGGTTCTCAAATATTAGCTAAAACATGGTGTATGATGACCTGAGCTTATAATTCAGCTTCTGTTATTCTTCATCTTAATATTGACTGTCCATATTTTCATTTTACTCTAATGTAACTGCAAGTCGGCTTGCTTAAAAGAGATTACAAGTTGGGGTTCATTCCAAATTTGGTTTTGTGTCTTTCATTGTTTGCATCCATTAAATAACTGACAACAAAGTATCAGTTTTCATAATGTATGGACACATTTATTTCGTATACACCAAAAATCAAATGTATGATATTAATAACTTCTTTTCAATATAATATAATCAAATATAGATTAGTTACTAGCCTGCTGGAATGATACAAATCTTTGCACAATCCTTTTTCATAGTAGTATTTGAGAACATGCATGGAAAGATATTCATTGCACCTAAGGAACATATTAAAGTATCACAAAAGAGCCCTAACCCACAAATAGAACATGAGCTACAATGAAATGGCCTGTTTGATTGATTGATTGCAAACACTATATTGAATACCTATATCTTCTATCTAATTTCCTTAACTTTTATACCTTGTAAACAAACCACATGAAGTGAATAACAGTGTAAGTTTACTTTCCAATATTAAAAGCACACAAAAAGTTAATGAATTTTTTGACAGAATATAGTACATAAATATTGACTCTGTGAAATATTCCGCATGACATTGTATGTATCTGAATAGAGTCTCACGACTAGTACATAAACATAATTCGAGGGAGAACTTCCATTTCAATAAACACATTGTGTTGGATTACACCTACACTTTGATAAGGTCAAGGCACAAGGCTGTAGTTTATATGTATTTTGGATGTCATTTTTGCTGCATATATAAAAGGAAATCACAGTATAAAGGTACTTATTGAAGCATTATACATAACCACCACTTGCAATTGACTAAACGCAAACCTGGTATCAACATATAACCCATAAACGATCCAGTGACGTAATTTATGCTGTGTATAAGAAATGTGGAGGAAATCTACATGCAAGCAAGAGTTCAAACAATAGCAGAAGACAATTGTCATGTCCTATATAGTCTAGATGCCAACTGTGTGAGTGAAGGAATCACTAGTACAGAGACTGTAATCACTAGTACAGAGACTGTAATCACTAGTACAGAGACTATAATCACTAGTACAGAGACTGTAATCACTAGTACAGAGACTGTAATCACTAGTACAGAGACTGTAATCACTAGTACAGAGACTGTAATCACTAGTACAGAGACTGTAATCACTAGTACAGAGACTGTAATCACTAGTACAGAGACTGTAATCACTAGTACAGAGACTGTAATCACTAGTACAGAGACTGTAATCACTAGTACAGAGACTGTAATCACTAGTACAGAGACTGTAATCACTAGTACAGAGAATGTAATCACTAGTACAGAGACTGTAATCACTAGTACAGAGACTGTAATCACTAGTACAGAGACTGTAATCACTAGTACAGTGAATGTAATCACTAGTACAGAGACTGTAATCACTAGTACAGAGACTGTAATCACTAGTACAGAGGATGTAATCACTAGTACAAAGACTGTAATCACTAGTACAGAGACTGTAATCACTAGTACAGAGACTGTAATCACTAGTACAGAGACTGTAATCACTAGTACAGGGACTGTAATCACTAGTACAGAGACTGTAATCACTAGTACAGAGAATGTAATCACTAGTACAGAGACTGTAATCACTAGTACAGAGACTGTAATCACTAGTACAGAGACTGTAATCACTAGTACAGAGAATGTAATCACTAGTACAGAGAATGTAATCACTAGTACAGAGACTGTAATCACTAGTACAGAGACTGTAATCACTAGTACAGAGACTGTAATCACTAGTACAGAGAATGTAATCACTAGTACAGAGACTGTAATCACTAGTACAGAGACTGTAATCACTAGTACAGAGACTGTAATCACTAGTACAGAGACTGTAATCACTAGTACAGAGACTGTAATCACTAGTACAGAGACTGTAATCACTAGTACAGAGACTGTAATCACTAGTACAGAGACTGTAATCACTAGTACAGAGAATGTAATCACTAGTACAGAGAATGTAATCACTAGTACAGAGACTGTAATCACTAGTACAGAGACTGTAATCACTAGTACAGAGAATGTAATCACTAGTACAGAGACTGTAATCACTAGTACAGGGACTGTAATCACTAGTACAGAGACTGTAATCACTAGTACAGAGAATGTAATCACTAGTACAGAGACTGTAATCACTAGTACAGAGACTGTAATCACTAGTACAGAGACTGTAATCACTAGTACAGAGACTGTAATCACTAGTACAGAGACTGTAAT
Source organism: Glandiceps talaboti (assembly GCF_964340395.1). Taxonomy (NCBI): domain Eukaryota; kingdom Metazoa; phylum Hemichordata; class Enteropneusta; family Spengelidae; genus Glandiceps; species Glandiceps talaboti. The sequence goes on along the minus strand of NC_135550.1, from coordinate 3,272,526 downwards.
CACTAGTACAGAGACTGTAATCACTAGTACATAGACTGTAATCACTAGTACAGAGACTGTAATCACTAGTACAGAGACTGTAATCACTAGTACAGAGAATGTAATCACTAGTACAGAGACTGTAATCACTAGTACAGAGACTGTAATCACTAGTACAGAGAATGTAATCACTAGTACAGAGAATGTAATCACTAGTACAGAGAATGTAATCACTAGTACAGAGACTGTAATCACTAGTACAGAGACTGTAATCACTAGTACAGAGACTGTAATCACTAGTACAGAGACTGTAATCACTAGTACAGAGACTGTAATCACTAGTACAGAGACTGTAATCACTAGTACAGAGACTGTAATCACTAGTACAGAGACTGTAATCACTAGTACAGAGACTGTAATCACTAGTACAGAGAATGTAATCACTAGTACAGAGACTGTAATCACTAGTACAGAGAATGGAATCACTAGTACAGAGAATGTAATCACTAGTACAGAGACTGTAATCACTAGTACAGAGACTGTAATCACTAGTACAGAGACTGTAATCACTAGTACAGAGACTGTAATCACTAGTACAGAGACTGTAATCACTAGTACAGAGACTGTAATCACTAGTACAGAGACTGTAATCACTAGTACAGAGACTGTAATCACTAGTACAGAGACTGTAATCACTAGTACAGAGACTGTAATCACTAGTACAAAGACTAATCACTAGTACAGAGAATGTAATCACTAGTACAGAGACTGTAATCACTAGTACAGAGACTGTAATCACTAGTACAGAGACTGTAATCACTAGTACAGAGACTGTAATCACTAGTACAGAGACTGTAATCACTAGTACAGAGACTGTAATCACTAGTACAGAGACTGTAATCACTAGTACAGAGACTAATCACTAGTACAGAGACTGTAATCACTAGTACAGAGACTGTAATCACTAGTACAGAGACTGTAATCACTAGTACAGAGACTGTAATCACTAGTACAGAGAATGTAATCACTAGTACAGAGACTGTAATCACTAGTACAGAGAATGTAATCACTAGTACAGAGACTGTAATCACTAGTACAGAGACTGTAATCACTAGTACAGAGACTGTAATCACTAGTACAGAGACTGTAATCACTAGTACAGAGACTGTAATCACTAGTACAGAGACTGTAATCACTAGTACAGAGACTGTAATCACTAGTACAGAGAATGTAATCACTAGTACAGAGACTGTAATCACTAGTACAGAGACTGTAATCACTAGTACAGAGACTGTAATCACTAGTACAGAGAATGTAATCACTAGTACAGAGACTGTAATCACTAGTACAGAGACTGTAATCACTAGTACAGAGACTGTAATCACTAGTACAGAGACTGTAATCACTAGTACAGAGACTGTAATCACTAGTACAGAGACTGTAATCACTAGTACAGAGACTGTAATCACTAGTACAGAGAATGTAATCACTAGTACAGAGACTGTAATCACTAGTACAGAGACTGTAATCACTAGTACAAAGACTGTAATCACTAGTACAGAGAATGTAATCACTAGTACAGAGACTGTAATCACTAGTACAGAGACTGTAATCACTAGTACAGAGACTGTAATCACTAGTACAGAGACTGTAATCACTAGTACAGAGACTGTAATCACTAGTACAGAGAATGTAATCACTAGTACAGAGACTGTAATCACTAGTACAGAGAATGTAATCACTAGTACAGAGACTGTAATCACTAGTACAGAGACTGTAATCACTAGTACAGAGACTGTAATCACTAGTACAGAGAATGTAATCACTAGTACAGAGAATGTAATCACTAGTACAGAGACTGTATGCACATTGGTCATGGAACGGCTCTAATCTTTGTACTCTAAATATTACATAATTCTAAAGGTAAAATGTACCTTGGGGACAAAAGTTTACCACTTGTGTATTTTATGTTAATATGATTATCATTGGGAATTTACCTTGGGAAATTTTATGTTTACTAATTATCTTATTGGGAATGTTAAAAATTAATCAACAAAATTCAAAAAAGATTCCTTGGAGGACAACATATTTCTTCTAAAATAAGTATGAATATTTATAAGGGAGGTATGATTGCCATTGAACCTTATATTGTTAATATTTCATAAGACTAGACCTGATACAAATGAGTCATTGAGTGTGAAGTTAGTTCACAACAAAGCTCACTTTCCATATGTTCCAACGACATGTAAACTAATACTGTTATAAATTATTAAAGTCACTTATAAAAGCGAGGTCATCTTTGCTACTGAAAGTGATCTAATGTTAATCCCAGTGTTTTAGTGTCAAATTTCTCTTAGCTATGTACATATTTTATGTTTGTTTATCAAGTTCTATAGGCAACTGAAATAATTCTCAGCAAAAAACTGGATTTACATGAAGAGCAAATACTGAATGAAAACAACCTTGTCAAGTTTTGCTGGCCATCTCAGTATAGATTTCACGTTTTGGTTTTTGTCACTTAATGCGAGAAAGGCAAATGTCAAATCTAACACCAATGCAGTGCCTGTAGGTCAGCTTATAATGATAATATCAAGAAGAACTATCAGCTTTTATTAAATGACAGAAAAAAGATTCTATGGTTACACAGAAGATACAAATACCTTGAATAGATATGCATTGTGGAACTACAACATAGCAACTGAATACCTTGAATAGATATGCAGTGTGGAAACTACAACATAGCAACTGAATACTTTGAATAGATATGCAGTATGGAAACTACAACATAGCAACTGAATACCTTGAATAGATATGCAGTATGGAAACTACAACATAGCAACTGAATACCTTGAATAGATATGCAGTATGGAAACTACAACATAGCAACTGAATACTTTGAATAGATATGCAGTATGGAAACTACAACATAGCAACTGAATACTTTGAATAGACATGCAGTGTGGAAACTACAACAGAGGAACTGAATACTTTGAATAGACATGCAGTGTGGAAACTACAACAGAGGAACTGAATACTTTGAATAGATATGCATTGTGGAACTACAACATAGCAACTGAATACCTTGAATAGATATGCAGTATGGAAACTACAACATAGCAACTGAATACCTTGAATAGATATGCAGTATGGAAACTACAACATAGCAACTGAATACCTTGAATAGATATGCAGTATGGAAACTACAACATAGCAACTGAATACCTTGAATAGATATGCAGTATGGAAACTACAACATAGCAACTGAATACTTTGAATAGATATGCAGTGTGGAAACTACAACATAGCAACTGAATACTTTGAATAGATATGCAGTATGGAAACTACAACATAGCAACTGAATACCTTGAATAGATATGCAGTATGGAAACTACAACATAGCAACTGAATACCTTGAATAGATATGCAGTATGGAAACTACAACATAGCAACTGAATACCTTGAATAGATATGCAGTATGGAAACTACAACATAGCAACTGAATACCTTGAATAGATATGCAGTATGGAAACTACAACATAGCAACTGAATACCTTGAATAGATATGCAGTATGGAAACTACAACATAGCAACTGAATACCTTGAATAGATATGCAGTATGGAAACTACAACATAGCAACTGAATACCTTGAATAGATATGCAGTATGGAAACTACAACATAGCAACTGAATACCTTGAATAGATATGCAGTATGGAAACTACAACATAGCAACTGAATACCTTGAATAGATATACAGTGTGGAAACTACAACATAGCAACTGAATACTTTGAATAGACATACAGTGTGGAAACTACAACAGAGGAACTGAATACTTTGAATAGATATACAGTGTGGAAACTACAACATAGCAACTGAATTCCCAGTGGCATTGCTCTGACTTTTATGAAAGCTAACTAAAACTGGAGTAGTAGGTGTAAACTTAATAACACCTGAAAAGAATGCCTGTCATCAGCACAGCTAGTATAACAGATTCTTAGTTTTCAATATTCAACAACTCACCCTGCAACGGAAGAACAAGTTATTAGCTGCATAAATATTTTACTGCTGGTTTGTTTTTAGAGGTACTTGCACAATGTCTATGTCATGTAAAGATGACTAAAAGAAGACAACGCATGACTGCTTCACTGAAGCTTTGTGACGTGGAACTAACTTTTCACCCACTAGCCCCTGGGCACCTACCATCTAAAATGGACAATTATATATGTTTATCTCACAAAACTCAAGTCATTCTTTTCAAATATTTATAATGGTCAAGAAAAAAAAAACTTTGCAATGACTCTATAAAATAAACATGTCTGATCATGATTTTGTGACCAACAACAACAAAAGTGAAGGCATATATCATTTTGATGATCAATAACTTTTGTTTACTGTTAAAAGTAAATAATTGTTAGTTCAAACCGAGGTGGGCAGACTAATCCACAAAGGAGGTGTTCTGATTTATTGAGTGCACAATAACTAGCCAGCAATCACTCTGATTATCTGGCAGGCTTAGAGGTGTCGTTATCAATATTTCAATCTGACACCTTTTTCACTCTTACTGTATAGTTTACATGTTTTGTTTGAACAGAGATCCAGACCACACTTTGCGTGAAGTCAAAGAAAGCAAGACACAATTTGATAATATCAAGCACCCCATTAATTATACAACAAACCAGGGTTCCTGCAAAGAAAACCTCCAATCAAACAAAATGATAAATGTTTTCTAAGTTTCTCATGGTGATGTGTCAGTCTGTCAGTTACAGTATTAAGATATAACATGGTGGCAAATCTGATTAAAATCCGATGTAGTGTACACTTCGTGATTTCTTTTTGGCTGTTACGTTCACTGTCATTTCTTCTTTTGTGATTGCTCATTACATACATCTGGAGACGGATTCTGATTGGCTACTCATAAGTACGAGATTGGGTTCAGGGAAAACCTATGGTATTGTGTCAGATGTACGTAATGAGCGATCACAAAAGAACAAACAACAGTAAACATAAGAGCCAAAAAGAAATCGCAAAGTGTATACTACATTGGATTTTAATCAGATTGGTCTGTATGTACATGTTGATGCTTTCAATTCACAATATCATACTTGTAACAGTGTGGATACATTACAGATGACAATTTGTGAGAAGGATAACAAATGTTTTGACTTACAAGCTGAGGTTCTGAATTTCAACGATAAATGATAATTTTCACCCAGATACACACTTTTACTATCAGTGATGCAGTCATACATGATAGTGATGCAGTCATACATGATAGTGATGCAGTCATACATGATAGTGATGCAGTCATACATGATAGTGATGCAATTATACATGATAGTGATGCAGTCATACATGATAGTGATGCAATTATACATAGTGATGCAATCATACATGATAGTGATGCAGTCATACATGATTATTGATGCAGTCATACATGATAGTGATGCAGTCATACATGATAGTGATATGTGTCATACATGATAGTGATATGTGTCATACATGATAGTGATGCAGTCATACATGATAGTGATATGTGTCATACATGATAGTGATGCAGTCATACATAATAGTGATGCAGTCATACATGATAGTGATATGTGTCATACATGATAGTGATGCAGTCATACATAATAGTGATGCAGTCATACATGATAGTGATGCAGTCATACATGATAGTGATGCAATCATACATGATAGTGATGCAATCATACAAAATACATGATAGTGATGCAGTCATACATGATAGTGATGAAATCATACATGATAGTGATGCAGCCATACATGATAGTGATGCAGTCATACATGATAGTGATGCAATCATACAAAATACATGATAGTGATATGTGTCACACATGATAGGGGCAGACAAAAAATGACCAAGGTACAAGTCAAGATAGCAGGCTAAAATGATAAAACGTGTACATGTGCTCCACTGAAAACCAAACTAAGCCTTCAAAGACGTACGACTCTTGATAATGACCTGACAATGACAATCCTCAGTTCTGGGATGAATTTGTTTATGTGAACCTAATGTACATGTCCAAAAATAGATGATAGACTGACCATCATTTATTCATCTACAGCTCACACATCTTTTCAATCATAAAACTGCACTATGTACTGCATAAATTATCTTGCCTGGCCACCAAATGGACAGCCCTATAAACTCTAACATGATGTACAGTTTTTAAGCTCGAACTGTACACAATTAGAACTATAAATTTGTCATACTCTGGCCTAAGTGCTGTACAAATGTAAACTGTCCAGTTTGAACTTTTCAGAGGAAAATAGGACAATTAACAAACCAGTCAGATCTGTCAAAGAACTCAAGTGATGAAATAGGATGGCTTTTTAATGTGGAATACATATATATGGTAACACAATTTCAAAATGAAAGGTTTCAGAAAAAGTTGATTCTACATGAACCTGGCTAACTGTGCAGCAGTTCTGACTATAATGTTAATAATTATATAATATGATTATATAGAAATAATCAAGTTTATATGAATACCAACAACTCTACATAAGTAGGATATTTTACTAACATCCATTGCCTTGGTAATGAAAATCACCATAATATGCAGATTATTTTTCCAAATTAACACTTTGTAAAATGTAATACAAATTGTGTAAAATAGGAAAGCTGTCTCCATGTAAATATACAGGAGGCTTAAAATATTGTTTTGATAAAATATTTTCTGACAAAATAATGTAATGAATTTAATAGTAATCAGGTCTATTTGCATATTCCTCACCCAAAGTGAGGTAGTTTGTTATACTGAGTTAAAAAAAATTAAGTTGCCATGGTAACAAAATCATCACATTATATGGACTTTCTGCAAAATTAGATATAAAACATGAGCAAAAAAAAAAAAATTTAGAAAAAATTTCCTTGCTTCTAGCATGTATGGGTTAAACATGTCCATTGTAACACAAATTGTCTATAACAGGATCATAGCTGTTTCCATGGAATCAAAGTTGGCTTAAAAATGTTTTTGCTAAAATATAAAATTCCTGACAACATAATGTTTTGAACAAAATGTTTTGCCTGAAAACCACCGTATGTAGGGTAACTTATTATTTGTTATACTGGGTTTTAAAGAAACGACATATCAGTCAGAATAGCTCCGCTTTTTTTGTTGTTCTTTTTTGTAACGTGTAGAAATGATTCCGTTGTTCAGCTCTTGCACTGTGCAGTTTATTTTAGCAAAGTAATAAAGTGGTTTGTGGTTTCACATGATGACTCACACACACTATAGAACATATTTCACACAGAAAGTTGGTTAAATATTGTACTTTTATATTTTAGTCACCATTTTACAAAAATACCGCCAATGGCATTGTAGCACAACTGTACAGTTTTTAAAAATGGTTATCCATATGCTAGTCCATGCTAACAATAGGTGTTCATTTGCTGAATGACTATCCAGTTGCCTATCCAACCATGTTGCTATCTTTGCAATATACATGATGATTTGGCTGTTGCTATGGGCATGGTCATGTTGTTAGATATATTTGCATACATTTTTTAATATTTTTGTTCACTTGTGTATGAATTCCTGATATTATCTTTGCAATATACATGATCATTTGGCTGTTGCCATGGGCATGGTCTTGTTGATGGGCATATTTGCATACATTTTAGGAATGTTTATTCATTTGTCTGTTAATCCTCGTTACCTTTGCAATATATGTGATTATTTGGCTGTTGCTGTGAGCGTGGTCTTGTTGCTAGGCACATTTGCATACATTTTTTAATGTTTATTCATTTGTCTTTCTATTCCTGTTATCTGTGCAATATCTGTGATTTTTTGCCTGTTGCTATGGGCGTGGTCTTGCTGCTAGTCAAATTTGCATACATTTTTGAATGTTTATTCAATTGTCTATTAATCCCTGTCATCTTTGTGAAAAACACGACCATTTGGCTGTTGCTATGGGTGTGGTCATGGTTGCTAGGGTATTTGCATACTCAGTTCAGTTGTGCTAAAACGGTTGACGGACAGACAACAGATGATGATGGAGAATTAACCTAACCCTTAAGCTCCACTCAGCTGTTGCTGACAGCGAAGCTAAAAATAAGACATAAACATCAGTTGCCATGGCATCAAAATCACCACAATTGCAAAATTAGACGGAAACATGAAAAAGTACTAAACACAAACCACAAAATTGTGATATTTCAATGAAATTAATTTATACTGACATACACTGCCAAACTTAAGTCCTCTACGAGAAACTTTTAGCTTTCTGCACAATCACTGACATGGTGTAACTTTTAGCTTTCTGCACAATCACTGACATGGTGTAATTGATGAGAACAATGAAATATTATATAAAAATATCTCCTTGCTTTGGAGTAAATAGAAACTTTTAGCTTTCTGCACAATCACTGACATGGTGTAACTGATGAAAACAATGAAATATTATATAAAAATATCTCCTTGCTTTGGAGTAAATAGAAACTTTTAGCTTTCTGCACAATCACTGACATGGTGTAACTGATGAAAACAATGAAATATTATATAAAAATATCTCCTTGCTTTGGAGTAAATAGAAACTTTTAGCTTTCTGCACAATCACTGACATGGTGTAACTGATGAAAACAATGAAATATTATATAAAAATATCTCCTTGCTTTGGAGTAAATAGAAACTTTTAGCTTTCTGCACAATCACTGACATGGTGTAACTGATGAAAACAATGAAATATTATATAAAAATATCTCCTTGCTTTGGAGTAAATAGAAACTTTTAGCTTTCTGCACAATCACTGACATGGTGTAACTGATGAAAACAATGAAATATTATATAAAAATATCTCCTTGCTTTGGAGTAAATAGAAACTTTTAGCTTTCTGCACAATCACTGACATGGTGTAACTGATGAAAACAATGAAATATTATATAAAAATATCTCCTTGCTTTGGAGTAAATAGAAACTTTTAGCTTTCTGCACAATCACTGACATGGTGTAACTGATGAAAACAATGAAATATTATATAAAAATATCTCCTTGCTTTGGAGTAAATAGAATTTTCAAGATGTGACAAATCATGTATCGTTCAATAAACTTCTCCATATCTTTAGTAGAGGACAGGGATTTTGGGAGTACATGTATGTACACATTAATTCTCAAACTGTTATTTGAGACAATCTACTGTACTATTCTGAACTGAATTTATCATTTATATATTTTTATTGAAATGTTTTTTAACAAGGATATTTTGATGTTATTTTCCGATACGTTTCTTCCTTCAGCCAAGGAAAATATGAGTGACATACGCTAGGGACCTCTGCCAGTAAGAGTCGCTAGACTCGTAGTGACAACCCTTACATCATATTTTTCAGTTGGACGAAGAAAAATATTGGAGAATAACATAATTATACCATGTACCAGTAGTATCAAAGAAAAATTGGGGAAAGTAATGATAATTTTGAATGTTTTGATTCATATATCAAACACAGCAGAAACAGTGATGTAGGCACGCACTGTCATAGACTCATGTTGTCATGACATAGAGTGACCAAAGTATATATTCCATATTTTTTGTTCAACTTGGCTTGTGCATGGTATAAATATTATATTCCAGGAGGTTGATACCATTATTACTAATAAAATGACTGCAATACATACTCTAGTTCTTGTTGTTCTGATTCTGGCTTGAGTCACTATATTTGATAGATAATGACACTATGGGGATCAACATTTGAAAACAACACAGCAAGTCCGGAAATAAGCATTATCTATCATGTCATCATCAAATGCTGAATTGCTAGACTGGATGTACGTATGGCATATAATTCAACCCACCTTCATTTTCCATCACTTTTTATCTGAGGTCCATGCTGTCACTGATGTCACTCTCTGATGGAATGTCTACACAATATACCATCAGATAAACTTTTATCACTTACAAAATCTTCATGTTTAATGTATTTGCATGCCCATTTTAGCACTGTTGCCATGGCAACTAAAGAAGTTTCATCTTTGATGCATCCCTACTTAAGATAACAACCTGCACATCAGGACAATTCTATTACTTAATTTAAAACTTCAATGAAAAAATAATCAATTCATGGTTGTCATGGCAACAAGAGAACCACATCCTTAATGTATCCCAACATATGGGTAACATATCAGTAACATTTTTCTCTAAACAATACAATGTATTTACAGGGAAAGGTAGTTGTCACAGTAATAACAATATATTCTCTACGATGTATATGAAATATGACATTTTTTTATCATATTGCCATGGTAATACTGTGTCTAAATCTTCAATGCATTCATTCCTGTAGGACAATAATCATTCAATGTGTTCCATCCCACTAACTAGTACTCTCAATGATACTGACTTACATGTTTCTCCCATCAGTCTTACACAGAAGTGATTTTAAGTGATTTTAGCAGTAACTTTTATCACCTCTGCAAATCTTAGGCAACTGCATGTCAACCACAAAGTGCTCTGTGTATTATACATTCCCCTACACAGTTGCTTGGACATCAAAATGTTCCACTTCACCGATTTATTTCCATATGCCATGGATCAGTATGTCCCAATGTTCTGTTTATTAATTACAGTTCTGGAATGAACTTCAGATTTAATTCCATTTGCTAAGTAGTATCATGTCTCATTTTTTTCCTACTGTTCTTTACTGTCCTAGAAGAAACTGTCTCTAAACAAGTCTTAATTGAAGACATACCCTCACATTTAAACTTTTTAATTCATACTTTGAAATTTTATGACAAAATATGACCCTACTTCTTATTTACCATGAAGGTCCCTATAGTGATATGCATTATTAGTATCTGATAGTTGTGTAAGGTTTGATTTTTAAAAATACAAGCATTAAAAAGCTATACATGAGCACATGGAACATTTTGGGTGTTTTGACCTTGAAATCGGTGGTTAAGGTCAATGGGTACATTATCACTCTTAACATCTCCATGTTTGATGTCTTTGCTGTACTCACTTTAGCACTGTTGCTCACCCATGGGGCTAATAAAACTGACAAAGTGACAATGAATCTCATTTAACAAGGTCAATTCAGTACCCAGTCTCCATCACCATGGATCCGTGACAACACTAAGGTAGCACTCATTCTATCAGTGATAGCTCCATCACAGATCCAATGCTAGCACTCATTCTATCAGTGATGGCTCCATCACAGATCCAACGCTAGCACTCATTCTATCAGTGATAGCTCCATCACAGATCCCACGCTAGCACTCATTCTATCAGTGATAGCTGCATCAGATCCAGCAATGGACATTTGTAGACAGGCTATCATATAATATGTATGACTATTAGTATATTGTTCTCATCGTTATTCACCTTGACCCATGGCTTACAGGTAATACCAGGTATGATATCAAATATGCCAAAATCAACATATCAATATTTCATGAGCAATACAATATAATAATAAATTTACAGCCATCAACTTATCTTTTAGGCTCACATCACATTACAGCAACCAAGAAGCATTCTTCTTATACAGCCATAAACTTATCTTTTAGGCTCACATCACATTACAGCAACCAAGAAGCATTCTTCTTATACAGCCATCAACTTATCTTTTAGGCTCACATCACATTACAGCAACCAAGAAGCATTCTTCTTATACAGCCATCAACTTATCTTTTAGGCTCACATCACATTACAGCAACCAAGAAGCATTCTTCTTATACAGCCATAAACTTATCTTTTAGGCTCACATCACATTACAGCAACCAAGAAGCATTCTTCTTATGCAGTTCTCAATGACTATCTTTGCTTTAAACCTTCATTAAGTTTCAAATTAAAATTGTGTGACTTTCTTGATCAAAAAATGTCAGACATTGCAATGTGTAATACACCTTGCTAAATTACAACTTTAACACTAAAAATAGAGCCAATGGCGTTGTAGCAAAACTGTATTTGGCTGTTGCTATGGGTATGGTCTTGTTGCTAGGCATATTTGCATACATTTTCAGAATCTTTATTCACTGCTTACCCTACCCAGTTTTCATCTTTAACCATCATTTGGATGTTGCTGTGGGTGATATATTGTTGCTAGGCATATTAACATATGTATTTTATTCTTTATTCACTTACCTACCTGGCATGGCCATGGTTGCTATGGCCAGTTGTGTCAAAACATTTTGAACAAAAACTGCAGATACAAATGTAACACCTCCAGAAACATCCCTACCATGTATCAGCCCCATTCACCATGTACTTTTCAAGATATGTTTTTCATCAAAATTGAGATTTTTAGACCTAATTTGCATATTGCTGATGGGATGATCACATTCTGACTACATCTTCATATACACATTCCTATAGGCATCCCCATTAAATTTTATCCCAATCTACTCTGTAATTTTGAACTACAGATTTTTAACCAAAAAGACACATTTAAGCCCTAATTTGCATATCACTGATGAGATTATCACATCATGCACACTTCTTAAATTTAAACACCCCTAAGAATGTTCCTACCAAATTTTAGTCAAATCTGCTCTGTAGTTTTGGAATTATAGATTTTTGACCAAAAGACACACTTTTAGTTTTTGACTTTAAGTTGTTTACACACACACACACACACACACACACACACACACACACACATGCACGCACACGCACGCACACGCACGCACATGCACACGCACACGCACACGCACACACACACACAACCTGAGTTCTGTGGTGCTAAAAATGGTATCACTAGCTTCTTTCAAATATAAAAGTCACTTGGCTCAGGGGAAATTTGATCAGTAGTGACTGGGGAAAATGTTACAAAAGTGTAAGTGGGCAATTTCCTTGTTGTCTTACTGATTTCAGTGACTCACTGGGAAATGTCCATATTCCATCAATGCTTGGGTGTTTGGGGGATTTTGATGCAGTACGTGTTCTACCGATTTGGTCTTGAATGAATCTTTATGGAGTTGAACATTTCTAGTCGGTTCTAATCTCTTCCTGTATTGCCACTAGCAATTGATTCATTAATTTCACATACAAATTAAGCCCCTGGTTCTACAGGGGATTTACTGTATAGACTATTCATAAAATAAGACTTATAGAGATTTCATTCAACCACGACTAGTATCCACATAGCATCCACCAACAGAATACACACAATGGTACATCTTAACCAACCATACATCAACCAACAGACTATAAACATAAGGCCAGGAAAACTAAAAAATGCTGTTCAACGGGCAACCTAGCCCATCACATTCGGTAGGTTAAGGTCAAGTTCATTTTTTTCTTCGACATTGTGCTTGACAAGGATGTAAAAACAAAGCCATATATAATGATGGCAAAACATTTCAAGTTGAGTTTACAAAGTACTTATTCAGTCATTTTGATTTTGTCTCTTGCAATTTGTCTGTATCTCAATCGATTTCCATCAGTTCTACAGTTAGCAAATGTACACAATTTAAGGTTAAACAAATTTGTGTAGCTCCTTTCCCCCTATCCTCTCAAAAAATGTTAGGATCCTCCAAGTCAAACTCCAGAATTATTTTAGCCACCCCTTCTGTCACCTACACTACAGTGAAGATATAAAATTATATGGTACAATGACGTATTAAAATAACGGTGATTATACCAACTACAATAACAGTCCCCAAACAAGATTATTTTACAAAAGATAATCGAGATGTCTCATAATGAGCTCTAACCTACACATGGAGATGTCTCATAATGAGCTCTAACCTATACATGGAGGTTACACTTAGCCAGCCACCTTCCATCTTGATTTGGGAGAAAGACATTATCATCATGATTGCTACTGATTTGAAGAAGACAACTCCAAAGGTGAAAAAAAAATTGAAAAAATATCGACCATTATAAGAGGCCATTTAGAGGCATAAAATATCAAACCATAGATATAATTTAAAGTCTTACAATGCTTAAATATGGTATCAAAATACCAGAATAGAGACAATTGTACTATGCAGTACATATATGGCTATGAAATGTATTTTGTTGTGGCAAAGCTGAAAGATGACATTTTGTGGATGTGCACTTGATAAATGACTTCTCCTTGTTTAATCTCACTTCACTCTTCTTTGAATCAACAGAGCCAAGTAAACCACTGTATAAACATATTATATGTGGAATTGACTCAAATGTATATGGTGACATGACTTATTCAGAAAATATAAAGAAATTCCCCTTAAATAATTTTGAAACAGAGTATGCATAGTATAGTCCAGCAGTCATTTTACCGACATGTGAAGCCCACATGACGATATATTGTCCATCACCAAAAAAAATAATATTGAAAAATCTGAGTAGGTTGAACAATTCTTTATTTTTTCTGGCCTAACAGGTGTAACAGTACATATCTCAACAGCCTAACAGTATATATCTCAACAGCCTAACAGTATATATCTCAACGGCCTAACAGTACATATCTCAACAGCCTAACAGTATATATCTCAACGGCCTAACAGTACATATCTCAATGGCCTAACAGTACATATCTCAACAGCCTAACACTAGTACATATCTCAACAGCCTAACAGTACATATCTCAACGGCCTAACAGTATATATCTCAACAGCCTAACAGTATATATCTCAACGGCCTAACAGTACATATCTCAACGGCTTAACAGTATATATCTCAACAGCCTAACAGTATATATCTCAACAGCCTAACAGTATATATCTCAACAGCCTAACAGTATATATCTCAACGGCTTAACAGTATATATCTCAACAGCCTAACAGTACATATCTCAACAGCCTAACAGTATATATCTCAACAGCCTAACAGTACATATCTCAACAGCCTAACAGTATATATCTCAACAGCCTAACAGTACATATCTCAACGGCCTAACAGTACATATCTCAACGGCTTAACAGTATATATCTCAACAGCCTAACAGTATATATCTCAACAGCCTAACAGTACATATCTCAACAGCCTAACAGTATATATCTCAATGGCCTAACAGTACATATCTCAACGGCCTAACAGTATATATCTCAACAGCCCAACAGTACATATCTCAACGGCCTAACAGTATATATCTCAACAGCCTAACAGTATATATCTCAACAGCCTAACAGTACATATCTCAATGGCCTAACAGTATATATATCTCAACAGCCTAACAGTATATATCTCAACAGCCTAACAGTATATATCTCAACAGCCTAACAGTACATATCTCGACAGCCTAACAGTATATAACTCAACGGCCTAACAGTACATATCTCAATGGCCTAACAGTACATATCTCAATGGCCTAACAGTATATATCTCAATGGCCTAACAGTATATATCTCAACAGCCTAACAGTACATATCTCAACAGCCTAACAGTTTATATCTCAACGGCTTAACAGTATATATCTCAACAGCCTAACAGTATATATCTCAACGGCCTAACAGTATATATCTCAACAGCCTAACAGTATATATCTCAACAGCCTAACAGTACATATCTCAACAGCCTAACAGTACATATCTCAATGGCCTAACAGTACATATCTCAACGGCCTAACAGTACATATCTCAATGGCCTAACAGTACATATCTCAATGGCCTAACAGTACATATCTCAACAGCCTAACAGTACATATCTCAACAGCCTAACAGTACATATCTCAATGGCCTAACAGTACATATCTCAATGGCCTAACAGTATATATCTCAACGGCCTAACAGTACATATCTCAATGGCCTAACAGTACATATCTCAACGGCCTAACACTAGTACAGTATATATCTCAACGGCCTAACAGTACATATCTCAACGGCCTAACAGTACATATCTCAACGGCCTAACAGTATATATCTCAACGGCTTAACAGTATATATCTCAACAGCCTAACAGTATATATCTCAACAGCCTAACAGTATACATCTCAATGGCCTAACAGTACATATCTCAACGGCCTAACACTAGTACAGTTTATATCTCAACGGCCTAATAGTACATATCTCAACAGCCTAACAGTATATATCTCAACAACTTAACAGTATATATCTCAACGGCTTAACAGCTAGTACATACATTGTATCTCAATGGCCTAACAGTGCATATCTCAAACAACCACACATCAACCAAATATAACTAGATAAATGTTAACCTTGCACTGTATGACTATCATTATGACACAATTACAAGTACATTGTGTAGTTTCAACTAACTTACGCAGCACTAGCTGCAACTGTAGTGCTTAGAAAAATGTTTGTTAGGTACAATAACTAAATACACCCTGAACAGTATCACATCACCTGTCATAAACATATTTTTGTAGCTGTATATAAACAATAAATCAAATCAAATTGATTTTTGGATCTGGACCCTAATATCAGCACCCTCAATGGTGAAAACAATTTCAATCTGTTCTATTTCTGTAATATGGATAATATCAACAACTGGTTAACATGTACAATGTCTAACAATGGGGTATTTTTAAGAATTTCAGTGAATATATTGTGGTTGTCTGATCAAAAAATTAAACTCCAGTTATAACTATGATTCAAAAGTGAGCTTTTGCTCAAGATTAAAACATGCCACTACACAGATAATATGTGACCATTCATTAACAAATACAATGTCATTTGATAAGTAATTGAACATTTTCATAGTGAATATATCTTTGGTTATTTGATGATAAAAATATCACCGTTGCAGTTAGTGCAGGTTTAATACGTACAGCTGAAGGTATGTACTTCAATGAATAATTTACTATTGTTCCTGAATTTAGAGGTGAATTAATCACATATTTTGAACTGTTTGTGTAATTCTGTGTCTAAATTTGTTTTACTGTAGTCCCTGTCTGTTTGTACGTTTTCTCTCTTTATCTGTCATTTTTATGAAAAAATTAGAAAAAGAAAAAATAGAATAGCACTGCATACAAAACTGCGACTTGAATGCTATAAAGTTTACTTTCATTGATATAATATGTATATTCATGACTTCATAGTGTGTATTCTATTTTCACATTTAAGTTACATCCAATCTCTCTTTGCTTCACACGTAAGTTGTACCATCTTGGGTTTAATAGGCCCATACAACTTTTTTCTTTTGTTAACATATAAATTTGACACTTTTTCATACATTGTTAATTTGTACCTTGTTTCTGTCCACTAAATGTTTAAATGTGTACACACAAAATTGACAATGTTATATTAGGTAATTATTTAACAGCTACAAATTACATATCATATATTACGAATTCTATGAAATTTAAAATCATCATGTTGGATTTATAAGTTTTAAGCTTGGTGAATGCAGTACATCCCATAAAATATCTGCACTTCACTTCAACACAAATAAACAGACATAAATAATTACATAAAAGAATATTCTTATTTCTTACTGCAATGACTACAAAACATTATTTCTCAATGACTGATACAGTTACATAAAATTTAATTTAAATGGCTGTAATTATGTGGTCATATGGTTATGAAATACCTAATTGGTTACAATGTAACATAAGTTTCCTTTGATAGAGT
Source organism: Glandiceps talaboti (assembly GCF_964340395.1). Taxonomy (NCBI): domain Eukaryota; kingdom Metazoa; phylum Hemichordata; class Enteropneusta; family Spengelidae; genus Glandiceps; species Glandiceps talaboti. Next base: position 3,255,076 of record NC_135550.1, on the reverse strand, counting down.
GGTTTAGTAACCCAAGTTAACCTTAGTTTAATCTCAATAGCTGGTCTCTGCTAGAACGAACCAAGTTAACCTTAGTTTAATCTCAATAGCTGGTCTCTGCTAGAATGAACCAAGTTAACCTTAGTTTAATCTCAATAGCTGGTCTCTGAACTACAGTATATCTTTCTGAATTTGGCCTAACAAAAAAAATAGAATATGTCGGGTAGATAGATTTTTTATTTTATTTTTAATTATCAGTTGTTTTCCATATGGTCTCTGTGTTATTGGTTTCTAATCTCATCAGATGTACAGCCATTACAGTTTTGAAGAACAGTTTTATATTGTCTTTTTAAGTTGATGAAGTTATGCATCCAGTGTGTTTCTCACCAGACTTCACAAGTTTTTATCATTTCTTTCTCAAATACATATAAACAAAAGTTTAGGTTCAGCAGTGAAAAACTAGGTGGAACTAGGTAACCAGAACCAAACCATTTTGTTTAGGCTTTATGATTGAACACAAACAAAACCATTACAAATACCAATCATACTGTTTAACTGATAGAACATGGCATAATTTGGCAGCAGTTCCAGTCATATACTGTTCCTTTACTAGGAAAACGTGATGGCATAATTTGGCAGCAGTTCCAGTCATATATTGTTCCTTTACTAGGAAAACGTGATGGCATAATTAGCATAATGGTATATAATCCAAGAAAGCAATGCATGATTTACCAGTCTGAATGCAAATTAAATAATAGTACTTGGATTAATGTTATCATGGTATTATTAAGTACTTAATGAACACTGCACATACTTCACATTTTAAGGCCATTTCTACCCTCCAGTTACAGCCCTATAGACATACTTCACATTTTAAGGCCATTTCTACCCTCCAGTTACAGCCCTATATATATATATATATATATATATATATATAAATTAGCTGAGGCTACTTGGCCTTATTGCACCAACATACAATGTAGCCTTATTGACCTACATGTATGTTGAACAAGGTCATCACATCATCAGATTTTTTTTATGAATAAATTTCAAAAAGAACTTAGCTGATAATCATCCATAGCACTATTATCATAAAGCTGGAAAAGTTCTTCCTTTCTCTTATCTTTCCAAAAACATACCAATATAAAACAAGTTAAGAAAGTCAGAGAGATTTTTACAGGAATGTAAAGAAATATGTGGAGTATATGTTATTATAACATTCATTTGATAAACTTGTACTCAAGGCATAGACATTTGAACACTATGAAACTGAAATTTATGGGATAAGCTTCCATAAATGTTGTTTGTTTCAGAATATATATATATGTTGTATGTTTTGGGAAAGTTAATACACAGTAGCAGAAGACCTTTGACCTTGGCTCTCATGCTTCAAAACTGTCACCATCAGTAACAAAAACAGTACATCATTAGTGAGGTAAGATGTTCATTTCAACTATGTGAATTCTTTAAAGTCATGTAATGCCAGTCTATAAGTACTTGTTGACAGTTCACTTGACACTATCTGAAAACCAAACTTACTTACTGTAAAGGTCTACTGTCAAATATCTCACATATCTTAATAGATGTACATTTAGTCAAAGAGCAGCTCTTACACATAAAAATGTTTTCACACCTTTTAGTGGGAAGAGTTCCTGACTTGAACTATGAGTGAGACCTTCACTGTAAGTAGCAGTAACAGTTGCTTTGTGCTGAAGGGTAAGAATCTGTTGGTAAACTTTGTAATGAAGTATGTATTAGAGATAAGATCTCGTTGCTAGGTAACATCACACAGGATGGAACAACTGTCACTCTTTAAGATTTACATCAAGAAAAGTTTCAATTTTGAACCTGTGTTCAGTTCTTGATCCTAAGGGCATGGGATTATTTGTGATATTATCAATTACAATGTCATCAAATTGTGATATCCCCTGTTTTCATAACTTTCTTTATTGTTCCTGAATGATGACTTTAAATAGTACATCTCTGTACACATTATTTTATGTTAAATGATATATACTAAAAATATACAAAATTCATGTCCTACAACTTAGGTTGAGATGTTTGGAATTTTACTATTATACTACTATATACTCTACAGCATCAAATTAATTTGGATTAATTACATGACATTGTACAATCTACATCATCACATACATGTACCATTCAAAAGACATTAATTACACTTCCTACTTTTGGATGCAAAGTTGCCTCATTCCATATCTGACATTTTTCAGTTTGGGGTATAAAAATAAGTAATGGTTGAGCAAAGCAAAGATCTTAGTACATATGGTTAGATATATAAAAGGTGAAGTCTGTGGCATGCTTACATAAGTTGTTTTTAAGATGATAGATGAGAAATGATTTCCCTCTCTGACCCTTAAAACCACTGTGTTCATGGTGTTAGTAAATATCTGTGTTAAAACATATTACTCACTTTATACATCCACACATGCAGTAACAAATTGACTCTAATTCTGTCTAATTTGTAGCAATCTACCCGACCAAAATATTCCCACTGTTTGTTTGAAGGAGCTATGATTCACCAAACAAACAACTATGAAACTATAGTTGTGTCTGGAATTGCAACTTTCCAAGTAGGTGACAATTGTATTCTCCACCTACCTAATTAACAGATTCATAGCTAGATGTACACAGACACTTGAAAACCAATAGAATATGTTGGCAATACACTTCAAGATCCTGTTTGTGATCAGTTTCTGATTTGTAGCCAGCATTTGATTTTACAACTGTCACTGTAGTTAGCTACATATATTTTACATACCAAATATTTGTGTATTATTTACACTTAATGAGTCTAGTACCTACATCTCTCAAAATATCCTTCCTAAAATAAAGTATTCTCACATTCTGTCCATTATTTTACACTGCAATACAGGTATATATATGTTACACCCAATCTGTGAAATTGGAAGGTAACTTTACCCAGTTAATGACATAGGCAATCGTGTTGCCCAGGTTATGAAGTGGGTATTGTAAGATATGCCCAGTACATGAAATGAGCATCTTTTATAGGACACACACAAAATAGAATAGGAATCAAACAACTTTGTTATCATGTATTTACAAACTCATCACTTCACAAATCTTATTTTATTATAATTCAGTGCAGCTTGTTTTTAATAAAGTTCGATAATCAACACCCCAGTTCAAAACTCTTGCCCCCAAAATTTAGTTTGGACCCTTTTAGATTATAATCTATACTCTCATTTGTATAAGGTTGACCATTCCATGAACTGGGCAAAGTTACATGCACATTTCATGAATTGGGCAGCTTCACGGATTGGGTGTAACATATATAGAAGACTTAACTATACAATTCTCCTTTTTGTAACCATTCTTGACTGTCACCTTGACATCAAAGACTAATGAAGTCTATCAGCATTGATCAGCTATATTAACTCACTACCTGGAAACTATAGTGTATGCGTATAGCAGAGTCCTATTCCATCAGTAAACGCTATTGGAATCTTGACTACATGAGCCATCTATGCAGTCAAACTTTACTAGTAGAATCCCCATGTGTATTGGAACAACATGGTTTAAGTTGTTGTCAAATGATACATTTTTCTTTCTTTTACTGTATTACTAATAGTTCACACTTGACCATCAATAAAAGTACAGAACACATGTACAGTTCAAAACTGTGCAATTCATACGGTCTTTGCCAAACGTAAATTTGTCATGCACCAACATTGTCTTTCCCGATGTCTTGTTTGATACGCAATGGAAAACTATCCCCTACCATCTACACACCCACTCACTTACACAGCCTAGCAATCTACCCTAAATGCAATCACACAAAAATGAAATTTTTTCTTTGAACAGATTTTTATTGGTCTAATTTGCAACTGTAAATCCTACTGAAGAAAGAGTGCTCAGAGGCTTTATTTGTCACAACAATTAGATTGGACTAAAGCATATTCCCTGGGCAACCAATTGACTTAGCTTTGCTTTAGTGTTTCCTGTAGTTGGACTAGAAAACAACTCTGATTGCAGAGATTACGTGTAATTGTATCCTTACAGTGAAATGACTACTGTTGTAGACGTAGAATTTACTAGTAACCATCACACAATGGTGTTGCCATTAAAGCCTATCTCCACCAAATAATGTGACTGGATAGCAAAAGATTCATCACCATTCCATGGTGTTGGTGTTAGAGCCGACATGGAGCTACACAGTGGTCACTTTTGGATAGATATTAAAGCGCTTATATTGTCACTGAAAATATGATGTTGAGGTTGTATCACTATACGCAATAGTGTCACTATAGATTTAAAGAGGTGCTATAAGCCTATTGCTAAAATAATGCAGGGGTGTCACTAGACCTTATCACAACTAGAGCTTGCAATTACATCTCTACAGTGTAGGTGGATAGAATAAGTACACCATGCGATGACATACATGTAGCTGCCAGAATGTTATGTATCACCATGCAGTGGTCTTGCATGATATAACAGTGAGCATTAAATCACCACACTATGGTGTTACTGTTACCAAGTCTATCTCCTTGCAACAGTGTTGTTAGATTGGCTGAGGGTCTTTGCCTGTCACCACATAATGCAATGGTGTACATGTACCTGATAGTACAGCTTATTACCATTTATGGCCACTTAGTACAAGCGACCTATCGGTCAGAATAGCTCCGCTGTTTTTTTTTTAATTAAATTTTTTATTTTGGTGACATGTAGAAGTGGTTCACATCTTCAGCTCTTCGAGTCACTATGCAGTTTTGTTTTAGAGATGTAATAAAGTGGTTAGTGGTTTCATATGATGTCTCACTATAAAACACATTTTACACAGAAGTTGGTAATGTATTGTACTTTTATACCATAGTCACCATTTTATAACAAAAATCTACTGTTATGAAAAATTGCACAAAATCTCAGACAAAAATGACTGGGCAATGCACACAAGAAAAAGAAAAAAAGAGGATTTTGAGGTTGGCTATAAATAATTCCAGTGTCTTACAGCTTTAACCCTGGAAAATGTTAATGATGAATGAAATAAACTAGGGATCTAAAATAATTTTGAGGCAATTTCAATTTCAATTTTCTAACAAATTTACCAAGTCAACAACATTCAACTTGTACTAGTTGTAGTAGATATATATAGGGAAGAAATGTATCAATCGCCATCTTAGTTTCCGTACCGGCGGCGACAATCCCAAGTACCCGGAAGAGAGTCATTCTCAGCCATACTTTACAGTGGTAACACTCGTTCATGTTCGATTACTTTTCACGAAGAAAACACAACGAAATGGTTGAAGTGATCTTTTTTTTTATTTCTTTTCATCACAACAACAAAATCTGCGTGATCAAAAGTGTTGTAAACTAAACCAGAAAAAATTATCGGACTGGCTAAACTTCCCGATGAACTGGAGTAAGGTCCAAGTCCAAGCATGGTCCAAGTAAGCCTCGATAGTACTATTAGTACGTGAGAAAATCGTCTCAAACTAGCGATACAACTTTCAAAATATAACTTGACATGTCTTCATTCGTTATACAATTCAAGACAGGTTTTCACTCGAAAACAACAATTCTGTGAATGACACTCTGAACGCAGCGATTTCTCGGATGATGTTACCACTGTAACGTATGGCTGACAACAACTTGCTTCCGGGTTAGTCCCTCGTGAATCCGGGTACTTGGGATTGTCGCCGTATGGAAACTAAGATGGCGATTAATACATACATCGTCTGATATTTTAATTTACAGAGTTTCTTGTGACTGGCGCCTGTCAGCAGACTCGGCCAATTTTTTTTTCATCATTCCATTGTATTTAAACCTTGTACTTGACATTTTGCAATATTTATAATTCTCAACAAAATACCTCAACATGCCTCACTTCGCTCGTACTCAAAGCAGCTCCGGTATAATAATCACTGACATGACTAGAGAGAACCTTTTCGGATTTACATGTAAAACGGGGAAAGATACACAAAACATAATGCAAAGTCTGAAGCCAAATTAAAGTCGTAATTATTTTAATTATTTTTACTTGCCAAATATTTGCATTTTGGAAATGGCAAGACACGTTTAACTTTACATGTGAACTGTCGGCCAATAAACAAAGTTTGGTCGATTCACAGTCGGCAGTGAGACTGCTCTTGCATAACTTCAACCGCATGCAGGCATGCCTTCCTTACGCAAGTTGTCTTCATTCTGGTTCACTGTCACTCCAAATTGCACGACAATATAGAATTAATCACAAGTTACATGTTATCTGAAAACATCACACTTTTATAGTGGGTCTGAAGTGTGATTTTAGTGAGTACCAAGAACGTCCTGTGTTGTTACTTGCTGTGGAAAGACGCAAACTGAAGGATAGAGTATGCAAATGAGGATGTTGCGGACTGGCTGATTATGTAGAAGGGGTTTCGAACAAATGCTTGTCATTTGGGCGCCCAATGCGTAGAATTATGACTATAGCACATATTACATTGCTTGTTTGACGTCAATAGTGTCTTTTGAAAAGTGGCAGTTTACTTAAAGTCTCGTCGACTGATTTCCAATATGGCGTCGGTCATTATGCTCATTAACATATTCATTTTTTTTTTCAAATTACAAAAAAAAATCATAAAAAATAAAAATGAAGACGTGCTGACTTGAAATTAACAAATCTAAGTAAGCTACCCCCTGTGCATCAACACACCAGATATCAAAGCAATCTGATATGTAGTTTTCAAGAAGATGATGAAAATGTCATTTTTGGAAAAAAATCATAAAAAATTGAAAATGGCATAGATCAACTTGGCATGAACAAATCTGAATAGCCTCCCCCAAGGGAACATGCACACCAAATATCGAAGAATTCTGACTGTCACTTTCGGAGAAGATGATGAAAATATAAAAGTTTGATGGACACCAATGATTCCACCTATACTCTATAACTTAATACAACCTATACCTAAAGCTACGCTTTCAGCTTTCGGGGCTAATAAAATAGTGCTTATGACCATACAAAATGGTATCACTGCTATTATCACAGTGGTCTCACAGAACAATCATATAATCATATAAAGATCTTTGAATGTCATCTAACACCGATGCAGCTGAAATATGGGCAATTAATACAATGATGAAGAACTGGGACAAAACAGAGAAATGTTAACAACAAAACAAGTAGCATTGGGTGCAGGATAGAACTTGGTAGAATGCCACTTTTACCAACCATCCAAGTGAAAGTAATTACAGTACTAAAGAAATATAGAAAGGACACATTTATCCCGCCATGAATCCTGGCTCATGGCTAGATAATTTAAACAAAATGAAAGAAGAATATGGAATTTCAAACATCAACAATGACACAAGGGAATACTTCTGGAACATTTGTAAAGATTATTTAACCAAGAAATGAACCAAAGTCAATGACAGACAAGACTCAAAGCTCAGAACTTACAAATTATTACACAATAAGATACAAACAGCCAATTATCTTTAAATTTTGAAAAATAGAGAAGAAGTTGGTTTAATTTCATGAATTAGACTGAGCTCACATGACCTACAAATTGAAATTGTAAGACATAAAATACCAAAAATAGAGATAGAAAATAGATTATGCAACACCTGCAATATGACAGAAGATGAAATACACTTCATCACAACATGCAACAACTATAATATTGAGAGACAACAAATGTATACCAGACTAAGTACAATCAGTGGGCTAGGCAATTTCAAAGTACTAGACAATGTAACAAAATTTATTACTCTTTTTAACTTTGATCAAATACACATACTTATGGCACTGACAACTTTCATAAAATCTGCGTTTAACAAAAGGAAAGGTACTCTGCAGAGTTAAAAGATATTACATATTACCTAAAGTTTAAACTTTCGTATAAACCGTATATAACTATTATTACTGTAGTTTATATATTGACTAGTTTGTTTTAGCACCAAATACTTATTGCAGAAAATCCAGTGAAGAAATGTAGTTTTCTTAAAGGACGCAATAAAGATTCTATTCTATTCTATTCTATAACAGTGTTGCTACATTGTCACTTTTATATCACCATCAAGTATTGTTGGCTATACAATGTATTTAACATATAATATATTGAAACAAAAACACCCACTAAAGTAGGCTTAATGAGCGTTGTTACCAATACATGTGAAGACCGTGTATATTCATTTCAAACATTGGTAAATAGTACTGTTTGTCTTTTCAAATCTATGGCCGGTCAAAGATTGGGAAAAACTTATAAAAGCTAGATCAATATAAACAATAACATAATACTATAAAGTGTGATGATAGACTAGCAAGTCAAACAGCAACAGAAATCTGTATAGAGTATATAAAGCCTGAAGAACAGCATAACATAAGAAATCATACCAAATACATTAGTCAGTACACTTAGTCTGTCTCTCTACACTTCAGCACAGTACAACATAGCACATCATACCCAATTTGAAGTACAAGTATCATACATTATACTGCATTCCAAAAATAAGAATTTAATAAATGCTGATAACTCAAAGTCTTCATACTATTTTTGCCTGAGGACTTCTCTGTGAAAATCTGACCAAATCATGCTAATTGTTATCTTTACTAACATCATTAAATCCTTAAAACATGTCCTCAGGGTGGAATAGTTGGTTTCTATGGTAATATTCCCCCACTTAATAGGCATCCACCAGAGTCAGCAATACAAAACTGTCCATTTCCTGACACTGAGATGTCATTCCATGCTTTCAATGTTTCTTGGAGTCGATCAATAACACAACTCTGTTTACAATTAAAAGGTTTGACTTTTAATCAAATTTATTGATCGTAACTTTCTAAAGTAGATTGATTGTTGATTTTTCTTCTGTCTACACAAAATATATGATTGGTTTCTAATTTGCTGAACACATTTGAGAGCACATTTTATAACGTATACTTTTCCTGAATGATCAAAATCAATCACACTTTTCTTGTCAAAGTTGTACAAAAATGTTTCATTCTTAAACTGATAAAGTGTATGTAGAATAAACTCTATTTTGAAGCCTTGAATCTACTGGTTGAGCAATTACAGTACAATTTGGACATTTTCACTAATGACTTTTTTCTCTCTTATTCCTGTTGTAAAACATAATATATGTAGTGATTAAAATGTCTCTTTACACATAAACAGTGCACCCTGTAGACTTGGTAACTTGTAAAAAAAAATTGTGTTTGATAACTACCCCGGTAGTTGAAGACTGTAAAGTGGTGAAAATGTCTAGGTTTACAGTACCTTTTCTTTATCTATAATAAATTGACCAGATTCATCATTATTGACACTATCGTCCTCTTTGCAGCAGTGCTTAAACTAACCAATGTTACTAAATCAGTTTTATCTGTTCTGTTGTGCCAAGGGAAAGTTGTGTGTGACTTGCAACAATCATCATCTTATTTCCGACAACAAAACTTGTTATTACTTTTGTTTGTCAATTTTCCTTGTAAACAGAAATATTTGTTTGATTCCTTTTGAAGTGAAAATGATGTGCACAAAAACTAAGTTGTGTAACATGTTTGCTCTGTCCTGTGTATATGCATTGCGGAATTGATGGAAAGGGTTTTAATATTCATTATACACATCTAGACAAAGTGTGTGACTTGACATCAGTTTGCCACATTTTGATCTCCATTGCCTATTCAAACGGTTTCACTGTTTTCCCTCAGAGCAAACAGTCCTGTCAATAATAAACACAGCCCATTTCATGCAATTGTCAAGGGAGTGTTTGGTTTGTAAGCAGTATACCCCATGGGAAAGCACTCAGACTACATTCCCTAGATTATATAAAGCAGTCCTGACAAACGCGGCAGCATCACAATGTTACTCCTTCACAAATTATTTACAATAATTAGAGATCAATGGTTAACACACCAAATTCTGTACAGCATGCAAATGAGCAATGCCTTCAGTGTACTATTTATAGTACTTCTTTCCTGACTTGTCGCAGTCAATTTTGAAATTTGAAGGCATTTAGTCGTGAAGGAGTGACTGACATACAAAGACCAACCATACTAAAGGCTTGCACTGTATTCACTCAATATTTAGTGTTTGTGCTATCAAGGTGAAATCATACCTGTGGATAAAAGCATTCAGCTTCACCTTGCTTGACTTTTGACTTTTTACAGAAATGCAAAGTACCAGTACTATACCGTCATAACTTGACTTTCATGTGACATTGAAACATACTACAGCATACTCTCACACTCCATACTTTCAAAAAGTCTCTCTTTGAGAAGACAACAAATGACATTTTCAATGTGTACTTTCAATACAACTCTTAAGGATGGACAAAGAAAACAACTTTTTCAAGTGGGTTTCACAAAGAAAAAAGTTTAATATTGGTCCAAGTCTATAAACTGATAATTTTCTGTTTTAAATACCATAATAATGTAACAATATATGAAATGGATCCATTGTTGATTTCCTAAACATTGACTTGGTAATATCTCATAATGTGAACTATTTCATTTTTGTTCAGAAAACTAAGTCTCTTATTAATTCTATCTACAATGGTTGGTGAAATGGTTGGTGATTTAGTCAAAAATTTGAAATTTATGTGTACTAAAGATGTTTGAATTTTTAACAAAATGACCACAATTTTTCAAAGTTTGTCAAATTTAATAATCAGCCGCATGTTATCATAAAATGCAACAATCCTTAGATTTGTAATTCATGTATATATTGTGATTTAAAGGGGCTAAGCACACTGGCAGAAAAAGTCTGCTCCAGGTCAGCTCTAAGTTATAGTCTGGACTAAAAGTACTGTGTGACAGTATTAGGATGGTCAAAGTCTGACTTTACATAGTCTGGACCAAAACAGCTGACTAAGCCCGGACTATAATTATGTTCTGGACCAGATTTGTATGTGTGAATGCATTTAGAGAGGACTTGGTCCTAAATCGAGGTGTATATATTCATGAGATCGACACCTAGACAATGAACCATGTGTACATTTCTTTTGTCTTTTGTTTGTTAATTTATGCAGGTAAACTAATGTCTTCATGTAAAATTTTCCCCTAGTAAAAGTTTGAAAACTCATCTTGTTTTTGGAAGGACTACTATGATAATATTTCACCAGCCTCTGCTTTACTGTCATGTCAGGATAGACAAGAACTTGATGAAAGCTATTCAAATACAAAGAAACCAAAGTTGCAAAACCAAAATGGTGCAGTGGAGATCATGGTGTGTGTCTGATCATGGTTCACTAATACATCCATGGTCTGACCTAGTAGCAGTATATCAATGTCGGGCTACTCTACATTATAAACACACTCACACACAGTGGCACAGTACTTGAATTTTGCTTTGGCTGGAGGGATTTGTAGAACATTATTGCATGAGTTTATTGAATATAGTTCATAAACCATCAACATATATAACTGTTTTCGATGGGCAGACTTAAGTGTATTCAATAGTCAATCCAATACAATGGTATACATTGGATATTTCATGATTTTCTCATGTAATTGTGTTGTCCTATGACACGACTGTAATAACAATTCCTAAAGGAAAGTGACCGATGTTACGTTTAGCAAAGGCGTGAGTGAGATGTCAGCATACTACCCGTTTCAAAATGCTGCATGCATGCATGCATTTCTACTTTTGCTAATTTTGATGGGATTGGGTACCTCTGAACATTCCTTGGGTCTTAAAGGCTCCGTAATTAATAAGTTGGGAAATGTCTGTTTTTTTGGCAGGTAAGGCGTAATTTAGCAGAAAAATCCATCCAACTGCGATTCAGATCTGAATCGCTTCCAATATTTGCGTTAACGTTACAGGAATTATTGTGGTGTTTGCTTCCAGTTAAACATCAAAACGAAAGAAAACACAAACAGAAGGAAAAAACCTCAAAATCACAACAAATGCTACAATTATTGTAGCCTGATATTTAGGTAGAGGATGCTTTGACTTTGGAACGTTACGCTGGGTCTATTGTTTCACAAATCAAGTTTGAAAGTGGACTAAATGAGGAACTATTTAGTCATTTAAAGCAGTCTATATTTTGCCAGTGTGAAGCCCCTATTAGAAAGCAATTATTTTTCAACTAACAAAATAATAATCAAAACTAGCTATTGTTTTATTGGCTTTATTTCAGGGTAATAGGTCCAGTAATACAAATGATTGACCAAAAATAAAGAGTTTTGAATCCCGGCAGTATCACTGTATTTCAATCCAGCCACAGTTTTATCTTAATTTTCAAACATTTTTTAATGTGTGAATGTATTTCTTTTAACTTAAAATGTGACAAAACATTCTTTTAAAAAAATTTACAGAAGTTCTGAATACCAGTCACTTCAGAAGCGTACAATCCACTGTATGTTTTCTTTGATGTAGAAAATGAAGGTAATAGAATACTTGGATGTTATTAAATTCAAAGACACCCCATTTTCTTGCATTAATTTTGTTAACTTTCATACAAAACTAAATTGTCATGCTAGGTATAGATTTACTAAAGACTGCATGGTCTTCATATATACCTGCCTACAAATTTAATCTTTCAGCAAAATTTGTTTAGATCAATATGCTGCAAGATGTGAATTTTAAATTTTGGGAGCAAAATGTTCCCAAAACGTAAAACTTGAGAGCAAAGTAACATAATGTACGTCAAACTTTCATTCTTATCAACATTAATTGTCACAAATGCCATGTTTATCTCAAATGAACAAAATCTGATTCATCAATTTTGTAGAATGACAATGTTTATATTATGCAAAAAGATTCCCCATTATCATGAAAATAGTCAATATGCAAGTTGGCTTCAAAATTTGTCTGTCAAATGCAGCGAAAGTTGAAATTTCACCTTTCATATGCCAGTAAATTTAAAATGTCACCTGCTGAATACAGGCATTTACAAATATTCACCTGTATTGGACCAGTATAGGGATCAGTGGGTATTGTGATTGTATGGTAGTATAGTACAATAACACTCAGTGACTGAATTACGTACTAAAACTTCACATATCACGTGACAATTAATCAACTCGTGTGTATATTCCATACTTCCACCAAATTGAAACTTATCATAGTCTAAGTGTATAATCATCACAATACCATCTTTATCAATTTCTACATTGCTGGAGAGTTATTTCACACTTTTTATCATTACAGGTATTTCATACTTCCAGCAAACATATCGTGTATACGTTGTTGGAGGTTAACACTTACAGGTATTTCATACTTCCAGCAAACATATCGTGTATATGTTGTTGGAGGTTAACACATGTATTTCATACTTCCAGCAAACATATCGTGTATACGCTGTTGGAGGTTATTAAACACTTACATATATTTCGGATTATTAAACTCTGTCATCAATTTCTATGTTGCTGGAGGGTTAATTAACACTTATGTATATTTCAGACTGAATCCAGCAAACTGACCCTTATCATAAAGGTAAATCATTTTTCATCCAAAATACAACTATAGAAAATCCATATCTATTTTGTAATTATGTTCTACCCCATAATCATCATTTCCATTTCCTGAAATGATTTGTTTTAAATGACAGTCAAAACACATTTGTTGATTACTCCCTGCATTTCTCTGAAGATAAGCATCTATATATCAAATTTACAGATATGACTTTGCAGTCGAATGATGCAAATGTCCTTTTCATACAGTGTAATTTACAAGGTGATCAATATTCCTTGCCAGAAATTGTTGTTCATATTAAAATGGTATATCCTAGCTGTTAAGTTTTTATGAAATTTATTATCTCACTTCTCTTTGTATGTTATTAAATGAATACATCAATTTTATTATTTTGTAATCACAAGAAACAATTTCATTTTTATACAGTGATTGATAATGCAATTTCAGTTTTGAGTATTTCCAATGCATTCTTTTCTTTGTACCTATCATCTGATTCTTTGGATTGCTAACTATTTATCATCTTTAGAAAGATGCAATTTACATAAAAAGTAACACATCAATCACTTGACCTTTCGCCTTTGGCATTTTCAAAAAAAAAAAGTAGCAAAGATGACGCTGAAAAGATAATAGTCTACTATCTGTACTACCAATTTTGAAATGATAAAGATCAAATCAAAGACCATTATTTATTTATTGTTTGACAAGGACGTTGGGCATTGAGATTCTGATTCTGATGGACAGGCATTGACATTGCTATGCATAGATTACCCAGGAGGATCCAATATACCATTCACTATCACTTTGACATATACTGTAGAAATGTCAGGGGAGCTTGACATGATAATTGCAATGACATAATTGATATAACAACAAATGACGATGATTGAGACTGAGACTTCTATCTAGTAGACTAATGAAATATACTCTAGATACACAGATTGATACAACTATCTTATTACTAATAACAGCATCTATGATTAATTGGGCAAACCCAGACTTTGATGTGCCTTCTAAATGATAATATACTATCCTTGGATAATGTAAACCAGGTTACGATAATAATCAAACTAACAAATGTAAATTATCATAATATGAATTACATCCATTTTTCTCTTCTTAGCCTCCTTCTGCACCACCATCACCATCATGACTGTCATCATCAATGTTATATCCCTTTTTACATCCACCTTTCTCTTGCTCTTCCATCATCCTCCCATATACTTTTTGCTGCTTGAAAATATGAAATTTCTTGTGACAACAAAAACAAATATACAAAATCCTACACATAAATACCTGTCATAGCTGATGCAAATTTATACTCATATCAAATAAAGAAAACTCTTAAATCTTTTAGTACTCTAAATGTTTTTAGATGAGATGACTGAATTAAGTGCAGACAATAAAGCACTGTATAAAAATTGCATACCTAAAAAATAGTTTTCCTGAAAAGAAAAATTGAATTCAATATTTCATCATAGTTGAAACAGCTGCTTCATGTTTTGGTAACAAATGCTAAATACTCTGACAGGATCCCCTGCAATTTCAAGTGAATACCAGACTGGAAAACCTACAATCTTTAAATTATGTGTACAGGGTAAAAATACCAGCAATGGCGTTGTAGCACAGCTGTGCAGTTTTTAAAAATGTTCATCCACATGCTGATCAATACTAGGTATAGGTGTTCATTTGCTGAATGATTATCCAATTGCCTATCCTGCCCTTTTTTTAACTTTGCTATATACATGACAATGACATTTGGCTGTTGCTATGGACGTGGTCATGTTGCTACACTTATCTGCATACACTTTTTGAATATTTGTTCACTTGTCTGAAAATCAATGTTATCTTTGTGAAATACACAATTGTTTGACTGTTGTCATGGGCATGATCATGGTTGCTTGGGATATTTGCATACATTTTCGAAAGATTACCTACTTGCCTACCAGATGATGATATCTTTAACAAAATATATTGGCATTTGGTTGTTGCTAAGGGCATGGTCATGGTTGATAGGGCCAATTGTATCAAATGATTTGAAATGTTCAGATTCTCCCCCCAAAAAAGACATGTTTTGACAAATTACACACCTGTGATGCGATCATTTTGCTTTGAACAATTTCCCATCTAGGCACCAAAAGTAATGCCCCCCCCCCCCCCCCCCCCCCCCCATCAAATACAAAGACAATCGGCCCGGCATTTTTTGTGTTTAAGGCATCCACACACATCCACACACACACAGACAGACAGACAGACAGACAGACAGACAGACAGACAGACAGACAGACAGACAGACAGCCACTTTGCCATGCCTATAGCACTACTTAACCTTATCAGTTCAGTTGTGCTAAAAATACAGAAATCTACATGATAGATGTTAAGTGTCGCTTTTAATCCTAAATCAAAGTTTATTATCTGTTTACTATTATCTATTAAAATAATATTCAATCATTGCTAACTCTTATTTTTTCATGTCATGGTCATCAAGTCAGTACTTATATTATAAGTACACTCCTTTTTTTCAATTTCATGATCAAGTGAGAAATAATACATCAAATTTGTTTATTTGTGTTTCCAAGAAATTGTTCACCAGTTAAAATGAGAGACTTGGTGTCAATTTTGGTTTAATGTTTTTGTTGACTTGATAGCAACAGGACTTGAATGAATGGGTAAGACTATTAATTTTCAATCAGTTGCTACAAACTAATATCTGTCCATTTCTGTGAAGAAACAAAGGGACCACCTTTGAAAATGAATCACAGATTAGTACTGTCACAGTGGTAATTTCAAACTTATTTTTAGCATAAGAAGATTGTAATTCATCCCAGATAAAAGTAACATGTAAGTAGTGTATGGGAAAGATTAACTTATTGGTTCGATATCTTTCATTTTCTAATCATTCCAGTGGTGGAACAGATGAACCAAAAAAAATATCCATATGATACTCCAAGCAACAATAGATTTTAATGAAACTGAATTAACTAATTTGGAGTGAATTATCAACCAACAATTGACAAATTAGAAAGAATTAATGACAAAAAAACTGAATAATTATGTCTGTGAGTGAACAATCAAGATTCAAAAATGGCCCACGTCATCACCAGAACATCAAGCAAATTATGTTGAATGTGGAAAGCCAAGTCACTGAGATTATATCAGAACCTATACCAACAATTGACAAATAAGAAACAATTATTGAAACCGTGCATGCCTTTTAATATGAATATGGTTATTGAACTTGACCAAGTGAAAAAGCTGGTTGATTGTTTTGCTTGAACAGATTTTTACCAAAAGTTGTACAATTTGCATTAAAGATACAAATTGTATGTTACAAAGATATTTGAATGCCTTCTTGATATTGTGAATTATGGGATGACAGAAGTGCTTGAATTAAAACATGACATTGATAAACAGGCTATATAATATTATATAACAGAGAGGTGAAGTATTAAATTGTATTAAACCATGCAACAACAAGATATGACATCAAATCTCACATGTAAGACAAGTATTATTGATTTTTATGTGAATTTATTACTTTAATATTTCATATGTGCCATAAATTTCACTTCAACTCATTTTCTGACAGCTTTGTACAATTTTGTTGTCTTTGAGTGGTCTGAGAACTGACAGTCTATCCTAATATTGATCACATTTAATGATCCTTATGTCTAGCTGTTCCAAATATGTTTGAAATATTACATTTGACCAAAAAAACCCTACAAAATGTGTTACAAATATTGATGTTTGTGTAAATGGTGTTGAAATAAAACTGTATTGAATGAATTTATTCCCATGCTAGAGAAGTAATTAAAACACAATTTGTCCCATTTTTTAGATTTGAAATGATTTTAGCATGTTTGGGGTGTCCCAGGAATATATCCCCCATGCTAGAGAAGTAATTAAAACACAATTTGTCCCATTTTTTTAGATTTGAAATGATTTTAGCATGTTTGGGGTGTCCCAGGTATAGAGCCTCAAAGGACTAAACCATCCATTCCTAAGTTGCTTTCCACAAATTACACATTTTTAACTCACAACCACAAGTATCTATTTCACCATTATGGGGGGGGGGGGGGGGGTGTTATGTATATGTGCCACCCTTTGGGGTGTATTTTCTCTTTGGTCTAGAATGGGGTCTGGTTTTTTTCCAGCTGAAGAGTCTTAAATGGGGTCCCCATTAATTGTCATAAAATGTTGCTTCCTAAGGAAAATGTAGTTAGTTAGTTAGTTATGAAGTTAGTTATGTAGTTAGTTAGTTAGTTAGTTAGTTAGTTAGTTAAACTTTCACCTTTTAGAAAACCTGTTATGGTCTAAAATGGGGTACTGATTTTTGGTCAAAGTGGGTCTAAAATGGAGCCTGGGTTTCCAGCATTGGCCACACACTCCCACCAGAGCTGGTCACCGGAACTACTGCCCCCGGGGGTAAATTAAGTCAAAGGTGTCACTTCGTCTCATACTCACCACATTTACACATCCTCTGCTAAAGATTTACCCCGGTGGAAAGACATGGTCAAATAAGACTTTTCATATAGTGATGATTTGATTTTGTTTATACAAAACAATGAATTCTGTATACAAATATCTGCACCTCAACATACTTTAACCAGATTTAAACTGAATGCCTTCCGTAAGGGTAATATTAAGTTTTTTGTTCCTACACATAGTAATTGCTAGAATGCAACAATCTTGTTATAGTAGGCTATAAGTACATGATATACTCCTGAATTGGCAAAAAGGTGTGCCAAACTATAAGAAATCTGAAAGTACTTTGTGATATCAATCTATGTACGTAGTGGAACAGGTGTAATGGCTTTTGAAATGAAATTATTCAAATTTACATACATTTGCCCATGCATACAGAACAAATGTATGGTTTGCTATTGGTATAATTTGAACATAATGGATTTTACCTCTATATCTATGATTTTTGAAGTCCCAGTAAAAGTTAGTTGTCGAAAAAGTTGTTCAAATGTCCACTACCTATTCTCAGTACAGGAAAGCTTGACTCGACTTCACTCCGCCTTTGCGATCCCCTACATACCCACGATATGTACACTAGTTTCCACGGCAATTAATAAACAAAATTCAAACCGTCGTAACATCGCTAGTATGCAGAAAGTTCACATACTTCATGGTAAGCATGATACCAGTCTATACTTTGATTCTATACAACTCGTTTACAGCAATACCCAATACACTCAGTTCAAGAATTTTGCGATGCACGCCAATCTGAGGTGAATCCATGGATCTCAAGTTCGTTTGGTTTCTCAAAATATAAAATTCAGATCTGGACAGAAACTTATTGATATATATTTTGATATATGTACCTTTTAATACAAGCAATCCGAATACTTTGAAAGGTCTAGTACAAAGCCAATCAATGTCAGAAAGTTGGGGAAAATTTGACCCAATTAAACTACTTAGTACACTGCCCAACATTGCAACACAGTAACAACATTTACTTATCTCATTTGCATTGTTGTGATAATATCTTATTTTTTTTACAAATAAAAGCATGCGTTCTGGCAGCAAACTCGCCCTTAGTATCGAAAGATATATATTTTAAAAAGAGAGAAGATTTTAATTTTGAGATGGTATGGATTTATCTTGGCGAATTCTCCAGCAAGAATTTTTGGTAGAAAGCTGGTGATTTCACCTAGAAGTTGGAGCTGACCTGGTTTGACTGACGATCTCCTCATGCATGATTTCAGAAACAGAAACACATGCAAGTATCAAACAACGTAACCAGATTTAAACTGAATGCCTCCTATAAGGGAATCACTAATTATCCAAATTACTCATTAAAAGTAAAAGTGGTATCAACAAACTTCATAGGACAGGTGCGTATTATTATGGTTGATATATGTACCATATTATAATATTATATGAAATTTGAAGCTTGAATTTTTAAGATACAGCCTAGTTACCTAAAATCGTTAATTATGCAAATCTTTCATTAAAACTGTAAGCTATACCAACAATTTTATAGGACGTACAGAATTGCAGCCAGAGGGGGTTTTGGGGTCATTTGACACATTTTTTGGACCTGACCCACAATATTGGAAGTGATAGGTCATAGATGACCCACACTAACATTGTATGCAAATATGTTTAGCAATAGTGCACAAAATGACCACACCTATAACAATAGCCAAATGATCACATATATTGCATAGATAACAATAGGGTTCAGGGATGAATAAATCCACTGGTCCTGGGTCCGGGCCTAGCAAATTTTACCTTGTCTGGTCCGTCGGACCAATACCTTACTGTTAATAACTATGTTAAAAAGTTGTCTGAATATACAAATTCATAGGCAAGATTGTTTCATATTAGTGGGACCTGGGACCACTAATTCTTTCAGCAGGACCACTGGATTTTTTAAGGCACTGGTCCGGGGACCACCAGTTCACAAAATGATCTGTTCACCCCTAGGCTTGGATAGGCAACTGCATAATCATTCAGTAAATATCTAGCACAGATCAGCATTTGTGTAAATATTTTTAAAAACTGTACAGTTGTGCTACAATGCCACTGGCACTTTTTAAAAATAATAATGTCCCAAAAAAATTTATGATGACCCAGAAAAATGAAAGTCTTGGGACACTATGTCCCACTCTTTCCAAAGGCTGGCTGCAACACTGGACGTACTCGCTTTGTTATGGTTAATATTATGTAGTAAATGAAATTGAAATTCAAGCACGCATTCTTATGATATATCCTAATTATTGAAAATAATCCATTATGCAAATTAGTGATTAACACTGTAAGGTACATCAACAAACTTTAAAGGGGCATATGGACTTTGTTATGTTTAATATATAAATTATATTGAAATTGAAGTATGCTGTCTTAAGATATAGCCTAATTACAGAAACTCATTAATTATGCAAATTAGTCATTAACACTGTAAGGTACATCAACAAAGTTTATAGGACATATTCGATTTGTTATGGTTAACATATGGATGGAATTGTATTGAAAGTAAAGTATGCATTCTTAAGATATAGCCTAATTACCAAAAATCATTAATTATGCAAATTATTCATTAACACTGTAAGGTACATCAACAAACTTTGCTATGTTTAACGAATATACTAAATTATATTGAATTTGAAGTATGTAGTCTTGAGATATTGCTTAATTAGTTGATTTCATTGATATTTGTCTAATTAACTTGAACAGATCTCACTCAAAAACTAATCAGGTCTAGCCATTACCCCAAACATTGTGTGTACCAAATTTCAGTATAATTGAGCCAGCTGTTTTTAAGAAAATGATGACACACACACACACACACACACACACACACACACACACACACACACACACACACACACACACACACACACACATTTCACCATGCCTACAGCACTACTAAACCTAGTTCAGTAGTGCTAATAATGACAGATAGTTGAGGGATCAAGAGGGCGGAAATTTGCTTTCCATGTAAAACATGATAAGACTGAGTTAACATCACTACCACTGTCACTGACAACATGTGTTAAATTCATTACTTTTGATAATCTGAAATGTTTACCCTTTAGTTGGCATCATCATGTTATGCATGATCAGTTGTACTGTTTACCCTTTAGTTGGCATCACAGTATATATTATGATCAGCTGTACTGTTTACCATTAAACAGACAGTACATTACATATTTAGTCTGAAAGATATGACATGTCAATTATGCTAGACAACACCTTAATTAAGAAATGTGCTATAGGGGCTGAATGACGTGTATTTTGTAGTACAGGACATATTATGATCAGTTACATTAAACATTTACCCTTTAATGAAAGTACTTTACATGTTATAATCACCTTAAGGTTTACCCTTTGACTGACAGCACAGCACAACACAACACAACACAACACAACACAACACAACACAACACAACACAACACAACACAAATCGAGCTATTTTGTTAGTGATGACTGTGTCAAGTGGTTACATTGTCAACTTGGTCAATATTTACTCACAACTACAGAGCAGTGTCTACACAATTCCATTAGTGTAGTGCTCAAAGTACACAGTTTATTGTTAGAGAGTGTACAGGAGTGATGGCCATATATGTCTTGTCACAACAGCTAACAATTGCCAGAGGGTAACTGACTATCTTGTATAATACATTATTGTACTTTGAATCAACTGTGGCTCATTTCTAAAAATAACTTGCTGTAGTTCAACCAAAGAAAACTCATTTCTGTTTTAAATTTATACTAGTATGACAATTAAGGCTGAATTGTCTGCCTCAAAGTTACAATTAAACCACACTGTATCAAATAAATTGATTGGCCACTAACTACAATGTATCAAAGAAATTGATTGGCCAAAACTAACAGGAGTGGACTTTTGATTGGCTATCTCTGTGGTATAATAGTCTGCTGTCTATGTCTATCAGGTGTTCCCTATAGTGACTAATTAGTGCAGTAGCATTTGGGGCAGGCACCTTATAAAGTTAACAATACTAATTGATGCTAGCTAACAGCTACACTGTAATATGTGTCCATGTAGAAAATGACCATGTTATCATGTCATTCAAGATGTATGTAATATTAGGGACTTCAATTTGTACCTTACAAGCTTAGTATAGCACATTAATTCACAGTGAAATACGACTTGGATGTCAGTTTATTAAATAATTAAACTGATTAATTGCCATGGTTGCATATTGCTTGACACTCATTGGCCACCATTTACAGACTCCTGTCATACAACATAATGTGATTGGCTGTCATATAAAACAACATAATGTGATTGGCTGTCATATAAAACAGTTCTTTTAAGTGTGAAAGTCAATTACATGACAAAGATGTAGAAGTTGTTCAAGAACAAAAAGATCAATATTATGTGATCCCTTATGGCTCCTCCACTAATAAGATAACATGAATATGAGAACCTGGGATTGAAACCCTGGCCTTTAACTAATAAGATAACACTAATATGAGAACCTGGGATTGAAACCCTGGCCTTTAACTGATAAGTTAACACTAATGTGAGAAACTGGGATTGAAACCCTAGCCTTTAACTGATAAGATAGCACTGATGCAAGAACCTGGGATTGAAACTCTGGCCTTTAACTGATAAGATAGCACTGATGCAAGAACCTGGGATTGAATCTCTGGCCTTTAACTGATAAGGTAACACTAATGTGAGAACCTGGGATTGAAACCCTGGCCTTTAACTAATAAGATAACACTAATGTGAGAACCTGGGATTGAATCTCTGGCCTTTAACTAATAAGATAACACTAATGTGAGAACCTGGGATTGAAACCTAGGCCTTTAATGGGGTTTTTTCAATAACTACACCCTTATGATATTTTAGTCAACATATATAACTACACCCTTATGATATTTTTAGTCAACATATATAACTACACCCTTATGATATTTTAGTCAACATATATAACTACACCCTTATGATATTTTTAGTCAACATATATAACTACACCCTTATGATATTTTTAGTCAACATATATAACTACACCCTTATGATATTTTTAGTCAACATATATAACTACACCCTTATGATATTTTTAGTCAACATATATAACTTCTGCATGGCAATTCAAAGAATAATTATGACAAAAAACTTTCATCAAATTCTCTGTCTTTTCGGTTGTTGTTTGTTTTCAGTGACTGTGATATCTGGTGGGCTAGAAGTTAAACTATGTGACAGTCACAGAACAACAACAATCTATAACAAATATCTTGCAAGATGACTTAATGATTTAAGGGTACATATAAGTATATACTTCACTGAGCAGCTGATACTTACAATTTCTGTGAACGTAATGTATCACACATAGTATATCTACACAATATCATGTCTCACTTTAGCCCCAAGATACTTTTACTTAAAACACATTTGTACGAGTGGAGAAAAACTGCTGATTGTGATGCACATATTAAAACATCTTTGTTTCCAGGCAAGGCCATGTATAGCGAATTAAGCTAAGAGACTCTAAAACAAAAGGGCTTGGGGTGAATGCATTTAATTCACACTAGACTTGTACCCCAAGTACCTGCCATGCACTATAGAATCAACCATTTCTCAACAGCGTGTCAATGTACTTCTTGAGAACAACAGGAAACAAAACACATTTCAATAATAGTTGTGAGTTAATGATATGAGCATTAACATTTTTACTATTTTATGAAGTGATACATATTTTTGCACCACAACAATCACATTGCTCTATGGATAAAAAACTGGATCAATTATGAATTTGGATATAAAAGATTTCAAAGCTAGTCTGCTTGGTGGTAGAATAGCCAATATTTTCAAATTAGTGAACAACTACCATAGGATAATTGACATTTGTAATATTATCAAAGTCCTGATGTAATGCACATTGTTTTTTTCAAAAAAAACCCCAACGTTCCCTTACTGATAGAATGCAATGATACTATCTTTTTTCTATTCAGTTGTCACCGTATTATTGAACACATACTTCAATATTTATAGCATACAAATGTTAAATGTTTCACCTTTCTGAACCTGATTACACTGCCTTCTCTCAAGGGACATCCCTGTCTTTTCTTTCCCCTTCTTCATTTGCTTACAGTATGTCATTATGCCTTCATGAAACTAAGTATAATTAACAACAGCTTTGTTCCCCTTCGTTACAAGCTTGCCAGAGGCATCTGTCTGTGTTGTGCATTTTTAGACTTTGTTCCTATAATTATAGTCCTGGTATTAATTGTCCCTTAGGCCCACACACTTCTTAATATCCCTACAGCAACGATGTTGTTCCCTTGATGGTAGACATTTAGTACAGCAAGGTGGGAAAATTTATGATGCCCTAGTTTCCATTACAAATAGCACTACTTGTTGATAGAGCCCTCTAGTTTTTATAGGCACTCTATAGGGAAACTAATTCTTGTACTGTAAGTAGAATCCATACACTGAATACTCAGTAGTATTAACAACTAGTATTACTGCCAATACATTATTATTCTCATCCATTAACTTTTTTCAGAGAGATAACTTCACATATCGTTTTTAGTTTATCTGGATTTATGTACATGTAGTGTGTTGTTAGATTAATACATGTCTGATTATGTTTGTATAGGATGATATCATCACAATACACACTTTTAATCCTTCCTAAATATTTAAAATCCTCATGTACTCCAGAGCCTCCATTCATAAAACCTCTTGGTTTTTATTAGCTCATCTCTAAGGTTTCCATTCAGATTAACACACAAGATACCTTTATAGGATGTGATCAAACTATGGCAAATTCACGGTATCAATTTTTCCCCAGGTCACAGTGCAATATCATTTGTCAGAAAAGAGAGAAGTTTGTACATTATTTCTATGTTACACATGGTTTAACAAAGTCTTATAAATTACTCTGACTTGTATCCCACAAATGAATCCTAGCTTACAAAGACATAAGTTTTCATTTTTTACTCAACATTTCTAATTACAAATCATTGTCAATTTTGTTCTGTGCAATTTTCTCTGCAACTTTGATTAGAAGTAATTGTTATACATCAATGAATACATCCCTGTATTAGGAAAGCAATGCTAACTACCAATCAATCAATAAATTACTCACCCAACCAACCAATCAATCAATCAATCAATCAATCAATCAATCAATCAGTCAGTATGTTATATATATTGATGTCACACCCTTGTGCATGGTTTGAATAAAAGATGGCCTATTCCCCAACAGAAACTATAGGCAGCTAGATAAACAGAATAAAACAGACAATATACGTCAAACCTTTCCTAGAAAATAACTGTCAACACATTTTGAACTGTAACAGTTTTTCAATCAAATCAGGGCCACTGTATTTTCTAAATACTCTGACAGACTTTCAAATCATTAGATGCTTTTCCTACAGTCCCATCATTTAAACCATAAAGGGCAATTTCAATGTGTTCTTTTGACATCAAATGTTACCTTGAATAATTAATGCAATGACAGTACTTGGGACAATCATATCCAATTTGTCATCATATTTACAAATTATAGTATTCACCAAAATTTGGTATCGACAGAATATCGCAATAAAAAGTTGGCTTCATCAATCATACTTCCAATATTCAAGTTCAACGACTGACAACCATGCATCTACATCTGAGAATGAGGCAATACCCCCCAAAAAGGTCACGACCTCAAGATTAATGTGGTGCAAGTATCATCACCTGGGTCTCCTTTCTTAGTGATGATAGGTAAAAGGTCAAGAAAAGTGGCTCCATCCTTAAGCATTCAAATTAAACATTTCCCCTCTCAACTTGACCTCAAATATAGTATTATGTTTGGTTCTCCAGTAGTGTTCCCTCTAAGTTTTTTGAGACTGAGCAACTTAAGGAGCAGAAAAAAATGGAAAGGTGACAATCCGTGCTTGCATAGCCGCAGGGGAATGGGACCGGAAGGTGGGTATCCCCCCTCTGGCCTGAAAGCTGGAAGCAAAATCGTATGTTTATTTGGAATATTTGACTCTGACACAATTTTTATCTGCTCTTGGATACTGAATAAAAATAAAAAACGTATTCTATTTATCATTATTTCTGTTTCTGTATACCACAAAGCTGCATTCAACTCTTATGCACAGTTTTTTCCTCTATAGTTTTCATCAATTTGTAGACCTTACAACTCCATTAATCTGTGTAGGTATTTGGGATAAACACATGGACATCGTTATTCAGTAGAGAAGAGGAAAGATGCAAATACTGAAAGCATTAGGCAAATAATAATTTAACAAATGCCTATTCTGCTTTCAATGGTAAATTGTATTTACCAGCTGCAGGCTTTTATAATCATTATGTTGTTTCAGTAGTTTGTATTGGCATGTTTCTGAAATTTATGCATGTCGTTATTTTTTGACTGGTCGGCAGGTGAAACATGCACTTGACCTTGACGGCCATGTGTACATTAATGGCTTTCAAGAAAATCATGTGAATAAACATACAAATCTCTTCAGAATAACTACAACTATAATTGCTGAATAATTATTTTAGATGATCACACTAGATTTTAACAAAAGGATTTACTCAATATCAGTCGATCAATCATCTTGTTGTGAATGCCAAAATAAAAATTTGCACTATACCATGCTATCTACAAGACTTTAGAGTTCAACACGTCAAATTGCATGATATCTCATCAGTAATTTCCAGATTTACATTGAATCATATAAGTTTCACATTATACCCCAGTGTGGCCTAGCTTAGAACCTTTGCGTTGGTGGATTTTGACAATGTCCTTTCCATAGTCTATTCAAATCAATATCAAGTATGGTCAGCATGATAGAACGATCTGCTCATCACACACCCTTCGTTAATTTTCATTGACAAGAGTCATATGCCGTATGTACACTACACATTTGCATATTTCAAATAAATGTTTATACAACTGCCTACCCATCCCTGTTGTTATATTTGCAATAAACCTTGTCATTTGACTGTTGCTAAGGGCATGGTCATGGTTGCTAGGGCCAATTACATAAGTATGACACATTCATAATTTGCAGACTAACAGTAACACTTTCAGAATCATAACCAAATTTCATCACCAGTAGTATGAGATCGAGGTAAAACTCAATATCAAAATCATTTGCATCATCTACAAGACAGAGACAGACAGACAGACATTTTACCTTGAACCAATCTCTGGTTCAGTTTGTGCTAAACTTAGTTAGAGAATCTTTCCAAGATTTTTAATGGTTTAATGAGATCAATAAAATAATAATTTCTGTACATGCCTGTCTGCCTAAATATTCCTGAGGAACTTTCACAAAACATTTTTTTTTTTAAAAAAGCCTTTGACAGCTTAGAATGGGACTTTTTGTTTGAATCTCTTCATACCTTCAATTATGGCCCCTCTGTTATTAATTAATAATTGGGTTAAAACTTTCTATACCAAACTTCTAGTTGTGTCCTAAATCGAGGTATCAGCACAGGCCTGTTTAATATAGAAAGGGGTGTGCGTCATGGTGACCCCCCTTTCCCCTGCACTTTTTAGTCTCAGTTTGGAAGCACTCCTTGTTGCTATTGAACAAAATCCTTTTATTCAAGGTATAAATATAATGGGAGAAACTGTAAAGAACTCTGCATTTGCAGATGACCTTACTTTTTTTTTGGCCAATGAAAATTCAACTTCACATCTCTTTTCTCTGCTAAAAGAATTTCAGCTCACATCTGGTCTCAGGGTTAAATACTTTTTCTTTTTGTACTGGGTTCATTCAAACCTATGAGTGCAGTGTATCATGCGACCTGGTATAGGGTAATGTGTAACCTTTCTAAATTTTATGTTCCTCTTCAAAAATGATGGGCCAGTTGAAAAAAAAGTTAGTTTGTATATGTTATTGATGCTTTCAATTCATAATCATACTGTTTAACAGTCTGGATGACTGAGAAATGACATTTTAGTGAAGTCAGGAGGACATTGAACCATTCAGGATGCCAAAATTTCAAAGATGGGGTGACACTTTTGCCCAGAAAGTGTCACCATCTTACCATTAATGTTTTTTTCTGAGAGGTCAATAATTTGTTGCTTTTTGTTTTGTTAGATTTAAGAAATATGGGTCATGAGAAAAAAAGTACAAATGAGTAGTCATCTAAATCCTTGCGTCTCAATTAAAAATATAAAAACATGATTAATATATTGATGTACATGTAATATGAGACTTTCAGTGACTTAAAACCTAAATCAAATAAACTCTGAGGTCTGGTGAAATAATTGCACAGATTGAGTTCTCTGCTAGCAATATTCATGAATTGTATGCATTTGTATATTCTGCTTCTATGCTGGTTCTATATGTATCCCTTTCATCATAGTAACAAACTATCATTAAATTACAAGTTATTGTTCTTAAAAAATATTTCATTAAATATTATTTCACTGGTTACTTAAAACAAGAAGTTAGGGCATATTATATCCTTACCATGCACAACAAGTCTGTAAAAAGGGAATAAAATGATAAACTGACAACACAAAGAAATAATTTGAAGTTAAAGCAATAATTAGAATAAATGGTCAGGACATGCATACTCTTAAGTGAACTTTTCAAACAGTTTATCACATATTCTTCACCAGCTTACTTCAAACGATGCATATTTCAATATAAATATGTATTCACAAAACAAGCATGTACAAAATTCATTCATCTTTATTTTCATTTCAATTGCTGGCAGTATTTCAAGGCTATGTTTATTGTAGAATAGATCAACAGATTGTGTATCATTTGGATAAATGAGAACATATGACCAATAAAATCAATTTTTAATATCTATCAATAACTCTAAGACACTGACGCGGTATTCGCACATCACATTGAAAAACAGTCACATCAAAATGACAAACCCATCCATCTTTAAAAAGCAACTGTCAATTTGCTAAATTGTAGGCAGTTGAAACATTGCACACATTAATACTTTTAACTCACTGTAATCAGCATACATCTATCATCATTATAATATCTTACACTTTCTTGTTGCTTGACGGCCAATTTAAGTTGATTATGCAGCCAAGTGGCAGCATACAGTGCTGTCGAGACTTTGACAGGATGGCTGGATCACTACATCCTAAAGCTAGACTGTCTAGTTTTAACATGGCAACAAGCTAAGCTCACCTTTCAAAGATGCTTAAGAAACTAGACATATCTACTGACAAAGACTCTTTCTGATTTCTTCCATCAAAACTACAAAGTGTTAATTATCATTTGATTTGACAACTTGAGACAGGCTTTGCCAGGCTGATTTCAGCACTAATTGTTATCAATCATTGAGTATCTAACCTTCTGGAAGTGGAAAACTGTCGGCAAATAAGTGTCATCTGTCACAGACAATATAGCACATTGTAAACTAATATTTGGTATATGCACTGAGGCTGATTCTTCATACTGTAATAGGTGAAGAATCTATGTAACTATGATATATGCGCCAACCACATATCAACTCAGTTTGTAAACCAAAGTATTCAAAACATCAGACAGAAGTTCACACATAATCTGGGTTCCTGCAACTTTTTTATTGAAAGTGCCTAATCATAAAGACATATTTCATGTGTGCCATGGTGGCAAAAGTATTACACTCTGAGGAAATATTGCCAATTGTTTTCTACCTTAACTCTAGCTAGTGCCAAGTTATTCATGTAATGCTAAGAAATTTTATGGGTTTTTTGAGACTTGAATTGGTGCTTTATTTGCTATCTATGATAATAGACACCTTTGTATTGATGTATTTTCCCACCAAAGCTTACATATACATAGCTTAGGCGTAAAAAAAATTGTGTGGTTCTGATTACGTTCAATTTTAAAATAGGTAGGGTAGGTAGATTTTGTATTTTATTTTATTACATTTTGTATATATTTTTTTCATGTGTGAGTGTCTAGTTCAGGTTTTCCATTTTTTCCAAATGGTCTCTGTGCTGTTTATTTCTTCCTATCAGATGTACAGCGATTACAGATTGGAAGAATGGTTTTATACTGTCTTTTAAAGTTGATGTCAGTTTCCGCACCCACTATTTCTTCCGCGACTTCACGATTTTCATGATTTTATTATTATTTTTCTCAAATACGTAAAAAGAAGTTTAGGCTCGGCTTGAAAAACTAAGTGGGGTCAGGTAACCGGAACCAAACAACTTTTTTTATTTGGCCTTTATATGCATTGTAGTTATATTTGGATGCCATTTTGATTTACAACATGGATTAACTTTCAGATAATTTTGTTCTCTACTCTAACACTTGCAAGATGACCTTTGAATTTTACTCTTGAAATTTGAAGTAACCATTCAGTTTGAGATTTCCTTGTCCAGGGTATTGGTGTATTCTTAAGCCTTTATTTTTAGGTATACATGTATGCTATGCCAAAGCTGATTAAACCTTTTCAAATAAGGCCTATTTCAACTATCCTGTCCAAATGACACCTGCTCACTGCCAGCTTTACCCCTGGTTATTTTATCCTCTGTACTACTTTCATGAGCCATATTTTCATTTTTGAAAGTTGTGGTTTGACGTCAGTATTGTCTTAGGTTATAAATGTAATAAAAATACGCAAGATGAAAAAGTTTGATATGACAGATTAATAGAAAAACTATGGATTATTGATAACAATTTTCTATCATCATATCTTTTGTGGTCCTTTTTCTCACAATCTATATATACAAATGTACATGTATATGGTTTGCTGTTGGATGTGAAAGGATGAAAACTAAAATTTATATACAGCTTTCTAAAGCCATTTGTGTTAATAATTGAAATGTTTATACTACATTAATATGATTTGTTATTGTTATTGTTGTTGTTGTCAAAACTGGATCAATGAATACCATCATCAGAGATACAAAATGTATATTTTGATGGATTTGCTACAATAGCTACATACGGAAAATGAAAGTTTTAACAAAATTGAGGCAATAACAGTATATCCTTATAAATATTGTACCAGCATTACATACTGAACTCATTTCAAACATCCACGACTTAGAGAACTGAATATACAAGATGCAAAGCACCGACTTACTGATTTTAATCCATCTGAATGAGCTCAGAGTCCATAATTAATAATGGAACTCTACAATATCACATCAACTGAACTGTGATCAGTACATAGACAAAGCTGGCTCACTGTCTCAGGACAGCTGCATCAACAGATACATCTCAAATGCGCCATGTTGGAGCCTTGACAACATACACCTATAATACTCATACATATTCTAGACATGGTAAAACTCATCAAATGAGATGTTGTTAGGACCTTAGAAACTTAGCAAACACTGAAATGTAAGTTTATAGTATATATACTAATACTAGTGATGACTTTCTTCAAAATAAATAGTCTTTGTTTTGACAGCAAACTCCAAAATCTGTATTTGAAACATATGGCAATCAGTTATTTGGTTAGGATATTTCAAGATCCAGGTTTGCTGAAATGCTTTTCTGACCAGTTCTTGTTTCTGTTACATGCCTAAAAAACATTTATAAAAATTATGATACTTTATGCAATTATCCCAAACATTTGGGGAATAATATTAAAAAAAACAAAAACATTTCTTTTCTATAATCTTTGAACTACAAAGGTATATCGAAATTTTCAATTTTTGTTTCAACAAGAAATGCTATTACAAACATGTGTAATGTTGACATATGAAATATTAAGGAAATCGTTGTATACATTCAATGAAATGGTACTTTCAATTGATATTGCATCTCTCCAATTCTGTTTCATTGCCCAAGACCATCAAATATGCAAAACTATGCAAATTAAGAGTATCAATTATTCATTAGTATGCTTATTTACCTAGTATTTACATATTCAATTTAGTCTGGATAATAGACAGCAATGTGGACTTGTGAATTGTAATAACACTATACATTCAATATTACTTTTTTCAAAATGTAATATCTACATGTACGTGCTACTGTGCTAATTTTGCTAATTTCTCAAAAATAATTTATAATTGTTTTAAGTGCAAAGTCTTGTTTATTTCTGAAATTTTATAGTTTTTGAAGTGAAGTCTTCTTTATTTCCAATAACTGGCTTTTTGAAGAACACAAATTACCTTGGTGATTTCTGAATATTGACTTTTTAAAATGTGGTCTTGCTAATTTATGATAACTGCTTTCTGAGTGTGCTGTATGTCTTCTTGATTTCCAAGAATTGATTATTGACTTTTTAGAACTCACTGTCTTGCTAAGTTCTGCCAACAAACTGATGACTTACTGACACATCGACAGGATTCTATTAATTGTTATTGCTGTCTGACAACCAGTTTTCACTCAGTTAGACATTTCACACATTGAACAGTCACATACTAACAAACTGTAGTGTGTGTACAGCTGCAGATCAATATTTCCAAAGAGTGAAAGATACTAAATACATAGAATTGACTTTTCATACATGAAAGATTCTCTCTTTCTTAACTAGAAAGATCAAAACAATTTTATCAAAATGTTTTCGTTCTAAAATTAACCTTCTGTTCTATTTGTCTTCAAGATTTTTTCACCTCAATCTTCCAGTAGGTTAAAGCTCAATGGTAAAAAGGGCATGACCTGCTTTTCCTATTTCACTACTTAGGCACAAACTGTGTTTGTATTTTGGGTCTTTTAATTGTATACAAGTAGTGCTTTCTTCCTATGCAACAATAGGAAACACAACATACAGCAATTCTAGAAAAGAGTACAGGGAGGAGGAAATAATCAACTTATATCCTTTGTCAGAGTTCCATGAAATTGGCACACTATCCAAAAAAGCCACAATTGCTATCAAAAGAAAAGTAGGCAATGAAATAAGAGAAATAAAAGTAAACAGTGTTGATGAACAAAATCTCAGTTCTGTTTACTGGTTATGGCAATAAGAGTGTACCATTTTACTGGTTATGTGGCAATAAGAGTGTACCATTTTACTGGCTATGTGGCAATAAGAGTGTACCATTTTACTGGCTATGTGGCAATAAGAGTGTACCATTTTACTGGCTATGTGGCAATAAGAGTGTACCATTTGCTCCATAAGCAAGCATAATGAACAAAATCTCAGTTCTGTTTACTGGTTATGGCAATAAGAGTGTACCATTTTACTGGTTATGTGGCAATAAGAGTGTACCATTTTACTGGCTATGTGGCAATAAGAGTGTACCATTTTACTGGCTATGTGGCAATAAGAGTGTACCATTTGCTCCATAAGCAAGCATAATGAACAAAATCTCAGTTCTGTTTACTGGCTATGGCGATAAGAGTGTACCATTTGCTCCATAAGCAAGCATAATAGTATATTTAAATTGAGTCCACACTGGTTCTCAGGCTGCCTTCAGATTGGGTTTGTCAAGTATCTATACCAGTCTTGGACTTCAACTGAAATCACGACTTGAAATGAATGGGCCAAATGCATTCATATTCATAGATTGAAGCCACTTAAAACCCTGGTACCAAATTTAAACCACCTTAAAACCTGGTACCAAATTTACACCACCTAAAAACCTGGTACCAAATTTAAACCACCTAAAAACCTGGTACCAAATTTAAACCACCTAAAAACCTGGTACCAAATTTAAACCACCTAAAACCTGGTACCAAATTTAAACCATCTAAAACCTGGTACCAAATTTAAACCACCTAAAAACCTGGTACCAAATTTAAACCACCTAAAAACCTGGTACCAAATTTAAACCACCTAAAAACCTGGTACCAAATTTAAACCATCTAAAACCTGGTACCGAATTTAAACCACCTAAAAACCTGGTACCAAATTTAAACCATCTAAAAACCTGGTACCAAATTTAAACCAACTTACAAACCTGGTACCAATTTTAAACCACCTAAAAACCTGGTACCAATTTTAAACTACCTAAAAACCTGGTACCAAATTTAAACCACCTAAAAACCTGGTACCAATTTTAAACCATCTAAAAACCTGGTACAAATGTAAACCATCTAAAAACCTGGTACCAAATTTAAACCACCTAAAAACCTGGTACCAAATTTAAACCACCTAAAAACCTGGTACCAATTTTAAACCATCCAAAAACCTGGTACCAAATGTAAACCATCTAAAAACCTGGTACCAAATGTAAACCACCTAAAAACCTGGTACCAAATTTAAACCAACTTAAAAACCTGGTACCAAATTTAAACCAACTTAAAAACCTGGTACCAAATTTAAACCACCTAAAAACCTGGTACCGATTTTAAACCATCTAAAAACCTGGTACCAAATGTAAACCATCTAAAAACCTGGTACCAAATTTAAACCACCTAAAATCCTGGTACCAAATTTAAACCAACTTAAAAACCTGGTACCAAATTTAAACCAACTTAAAAACCTGGTACCAAATTTAAACCACCTAAAATCCTGGTACCAAATTTAAACCATCTAAAAACCTGGTACCAAATGTAAACCATCTTAAAACCTGGTACCAAATTTAAACCAACTTAAAAACCTGGTACCAAATTTAAACCAACTTAAAACCTGGTACCAAATTTAAACCACCTAAAATCCTGGTACCAAATTTAAACCATCTAAAAACCTAGTACCAAATGTAAACCATCTTAAAACCTGGTACCAAATTTAAACCAACTTAAAAACCTGGTACCAAATTTAAACCAACTTAAAAACCTGGTACCAAATTTAAACCACCTAAAAACCTGGTCCCAAATTTAAACCATCTAAAAACCTGGTACCAAATTTAAACCAACTTAAAAACCTGGTACCAATTTTAAACCACCTAAAAACCTGGTATCAAATTTAAACCAACTTAAAAACCTGGTATCAAATTTAAACCAACTTAAAAACCTGGTACCAAATTTAAACCAACTTAAAAACCTGGTACCAAATTTAAACCAACTTAAAAACCTGGTACCAAATTTAAACCACCTAAAAACCTGGTACCAAATTTAAACCAACTTAAAAACCTGGTACCAATTTTAAACCACCTAAAAACCTGGTACCAATTTTAAACCACCTAAAAACCTGGTACCAATTTTAAACCAACTTAAAAACCTGGTACCAAATTTAAACCAACTTAAAAACCTGGTACCAAATTTAAACCACCTAAAAACCTGGTACCAAATTTAAACCAACTTAAAAACCTGGTACCAATTTTAAACCACCTAAAAACCTGGTACCAATTTTAAACCACCTTCTCCCATTGGACTAACTTTAGCCCAAGTCTGAACTGACTTAATGAAACTATATTCACATAATTATGTATTTGTAAGTTGTTTTTTTCAGACTAGAATCAACTTTAAGACAGCTTTATAATTAAGTGCACATTAAGAGACTCTAACATAACCTATTCCACTTTCTAAAAAACAAAGAAACCCATGTTTCAGTGAATTCAAAACTGTCAAAACAGTAGTGGTACCTAAAAGAATACATTCAATTCTTCATTGATCAATGCAGACGTTGTCTGTTTTCACTTAAGATACGGTCTAAATACTCTAACAGTTAAAGAATATTAATTATGTCAAGCTAAATACTTTCCTTTTTCCATGCATGTCAAACAGATCCTTGAAAAAAGCTGAAACTAATCACAACCATACCAATTTATCACTGCAAATAACATTTCTCTTAGATGCTACATTGGCCTTAAAGTACTTTCCATTTATTGCTTTCATCCTGCAAAGAAATAAATTCTATATGCTGTGTGCTATTTAAAGCATAGAGAGGGGAAAAAATGAGATTAATTCAATAGACTGGTTAAAAACATGTAATCTCTGGAGAATTGCATACTAAAATAATAAATCAGTGAGTGATTCAATTTGAGCCATTTGACAGTTGTGCTGACATTACAAGATTACTGAACATTCACTTTACCTGTATTCTGTGTAATTATGTCCCAGTCATAGAATCAAACGCTGTAATCACTTTGCAAATCCGATTACGACAGTCCAAAAGCAGAGCCATCAAATATTTATCAGAATTCTTAGAAAAATATTATTTCCCCAGATTTGACATCATTTACTTCTGATCTCAAATATACAATTTTCAGAAACTCCTTGTGAAAATAGCTTATATATTACCACTGACATCGCCAAGAAGAAATTATGAAGGTGTCTCAGTTTTTTGGTGAAGATGATCTCTTAATTCTTCTTTTGACCTAGAAATACCTTGAGAATCTTACATACATTGCACACACTTCCTAAATGACATTCTTGATTACATCTTAAATGATGATTTGAAAATATTCAATTTCTTTTGTCCAATAAATTGACTACATTTATGTAGATAAGCCTTTGCTAGGATCAGATTATATAAGGTAAGATATCTTTTAGTTTGATAAAAAGCCTGTACCTGGCACAGATGCACCAACTAGTAGGTATACTAAGGAAAGAAACACGATACCTGGGACAGATCATGGCAACATTGGCTCTAAATGCACTGATACACATGAATTAATGCATGGCAAACCCTGATTATAGCTGTAGTAATTCGCTGCCTGAATACAGCGATGGATTTGTCTACACTGAATAGGGCTATAATTGTATCATCTTGAATTCTACACCATTCAGACCTCAAAGAATGACTATTTTACTATTTTCAAGGATCAAATTTGTTGAAACACTATTATTGTTATAACAGTAGACATGTATACTTTCTTCATTGTTCACTAACTTGGGAAGAGATCGATACCAAGAGAGCTATTTATATGTAATATAATAAATCTCATTTCCATTGCCATTTTTTTTTAGCTGAGAAGAAACATTATTGGGTTAAAATAGCAAAACTAAATGTGAAGTATTACAAATTATTCCATTGTTATGTTTTTGATAACTTCAGACTTTGATATTTTGATGTCCTATATTTATATCCTATATGTCATTATAAATCCCTTACTTCATTTCATGACCATTGGGGTAGGAATTAATCCAATACTTCTGTTCCAGACCAACTTAATATTAACCCTCAAAGTTCTAATTAAACTAATGGTCTGAGTCACAGAGTGAAGATAGACAACAATGTGTAGGCAACAAACATGTACATTTACCAGCTACCTAAGTCTTACAAATGATACACACTGCATCACGTGTATGCTAATTTGACCAATTTTCATATAGGTTTCAATGATTATTGTTGTAGTATTAAAATTGTGTATCAATAATAACAACAACAACAACAACAACAACAAATAGAAAAACACAGAATCTTGGTTGAGACTCATATTTACTGTACTGAATGAAAACACTAACAAACATAAGATGTACTCTAACAAAAACAGCCCGCGACCGTTGACCGCTACAGTACTTGACTATTGACTACATTTGGCAGTGCACAGACAAGAAACATATTTATTCTGTTTTTACAGAACATTGTTTAGGGGACCAGTTATATAACATGGATTACCTTAAATAAACTAATTAAGGAGACTACTGAAAGGTAGTTGTGTAAACTGACACCTTACAGTGTAATTTTAGTGTTTATTCTATTACCACCTACTACAATGTACTACTCCCATTGCCATTCTCATTCTCTATCACTCAAGAATCAAACTTTTAATTAAAATAACAGCTGTTAATGGTTGCTCAGTACACTCCATTCAATCAATCTTGGAAGTACATTAAATTGTAATTTGTTTGAGGATCGGATTATTTTCCATAATGTTTCATTCTTTAAAATTGTACTCTGTTACATCATAATTTCAACTTAGTGATATTACTGACTAATTGATTCACAGTTTGATCTACATTCTAGCAGGATATTAGTTAATGGCATGCTAAAGAGACTGCAATCTGACTTGACATACTGGCTTGACAGTATAGCCTAGAGACTTGGCTATCTGACTTGACATACTGACTTGACAGTATAGCCCAGAGACTTGGCTATCTGACTTTACATACTGGCTTGACAGTATAGCCCACAGACTTGGCTATCTGACTTGACATACTGGCTTGACAGTATAGCCCACAGACTTGGCAATCTGACTTGACATACTGACTTGACAGTATAGCCCACAGACTTGGCTATCTGACTTGACATACTGGCTTGACAGTATAGCCCACAGACTTGGCTATCTGACTTGACATACTGGTTTGACAGTATAGCCCACAGACTTGGCTATCTGACTTGACATACTGACTTGACAGTATAGCCCACAGACTTGGCTATCTGACTTGACATACTGGCTTGACAGTATAGCCCAGAGACTTGGCTATCTGACTTGACATACTGACTTGACAGTATAGCCCACAGACTTGGCTATCTGACTTGACATACTGGTTTGACAGTATAGCCCACAGACTTGGCTATCTGACATGACATACAGGTTTGACAGTATAGCCCACAGACTTGGCTATCTGACTTGACATACTGGCTTGACAGTATATACCAGAGACTTGGCTATCTGACTTGACATACTGGATTGACAGTATAGCCCACAGACTTGGCTATCTGACTTGACATACTGGTTTGACAGTATAGCCCACAGACTTGGCTATCTGACTCTAGGAATAACTATAGGTTATACATGATGTACCACTTAATTAGAAAATTAATTATATAAAACTGTATGAAATTTAAAGCTTGCATTGCATAATTATTAAAAAATCATTGATTATGCAAATTAAAGCTTATAAGTTACATCAAGCTTTAAATGACACATGCAGTTATCTTTACCATCAATACATGTACTAAATTATCTGAAATTTAAAGCTCAATCTATTCAAATATTTCCTCAAATGATTATTGATACAAATTTATACATATCACAATTAAAAATACCACCAATGGCGCTATAGCACAACTGTAGTTGGCTGTTGCTATAGGCATAGTCTTGTTGCTGGGCATATTTGCATAAATTTTTGGAATCTTTATTAATGTGCCTAAACTTTCTAATTTTCATTTTTGCAATGTAAAACATCATTTAGCCATTGCTATGGGCGTGGTTGTTGCTAGCCATATTTGGATACATTTTTTAAATATTTATTCATTACCTACCTACCCACCCACCCCTGTTGCTATCTTTGTAATATACATCATAAGTTCACTGTTGCTAAGGGTGTAGTCATGGTTGCTAGGACCAATTGTGTCAAAATGGTTTAAACAATAACTGCAGAATAACACCTCCAGAAACATCCTCACCAAGTTTCAACCCCAGTTTTCAAGATATAAGTCTTTGTCCAAAATTTAGATTGTTGGACCTAATTTGCATATCACTGATGGGATCATCACATTGCAAATACAGCTTCATCTACACGTTCCCCATTGAATTCCTGCCCAACCTGCTCAATGGTTTTGGAATTCTGGATTTTTGATCAAAAGGACACATTTTTAGCCCTAATTTGCATATCACTGATGGTGTATCATTATGTCATGAACAATTCTTAATCTAAACACACCTAAGAACGTTCCCACCAAATTCTAGTCAATTCTGCTTAGTAAGTTTGGGATTAAAGATTTTTGCCCAAAAAGACACATTTTTGACCTAATTTGCATATCACTGATGGGATCAGTATGTCATGAATAATTCTTTAATCTAAACACACCTAAGAATTGTTACTGAATCTAGTACTATAATGTAGTTGAATTGTTACTGAATCTAGTACTATAATGTAGTTGAATTGTTACTGAATCTAGTACTATAATGTAGTTGAATTGTTACTGAATCTAGTACTATAATGTAGTTGAATTGTTACTGAATATAGTACTATAATGTAGTTGAATTGTTACTGAATCTAGTACTATAATGTAGTTGAATTGTTACTGAATCTAGTACTATAATGTAGTTGAATTGTTACTGAATCTAGTACTATAATGTAGTTGAATTGTTACTGAATCTAGTACTATAATGTAGTTGAATTGTTACTGAATCTAGTACTATAATGTAGTTGAATTGTTACTGAATCTAGTACTATAATGTAGTTGAATTGTTACTGAATCTAGTACTATAATGTAGTTGAATTGTTACTGAATCTAGTACTATAATGTAGTTGAATTGTTACTGAATCTAGTACTATAATGTAGTTGAATTGTTACTGAATCTAGTACTATAATGTAGTTGAATTGTTA
This sequence comes from Glandiceps talaboti, assembly GCF_964340395.1. NCBI lineage: Eukaryota > Metazoa > Hemichordata > Enteropneusta > Spengelidae > Glandiceps > Glandiceps talaboti. Next base: position 3,215,259 of record NC_135550.1, on the reverse strand, counting down.
CTGAATCTAGTACTATAATGTAGTTGAACTTCAAAGGTTATCCATTTGGGTGAACATTAGAATAAATTAAGTGAAAACTGTAAAAATGGTGTCATCCTTTTCAGAGTTAACACCTATGAAATGGCTGTGTGTACAATGCTAAGAGAACCCATTGTATCATTCAGTTCTATACTTTATATTTTAATTTTAGTTTTGTTTGATTTTTAATGATGATAAACACTATTCTTATCAGACAATTGTTTCAGTTTTGCCAACACATCACCTTTCATGTCGATATAACACTTTATTGTCAACATATCACCTTTCATGTCGATATAACACTTTATTGTCAACATATCACCTTTCATGTCGATATAACACTTTATTGTCAACATATCACCTTTCATGTCGATATAACACTCTATTGTCAACATATCACCTTTCATGTCGATATAACACTCTATTGTCAACATATCACCTTTCATGTCGATATAACACTTTATTGTCAACATATCACCTTTCATGTCGATATAACACTCTATTGTCAACATATCACCTTTCATGTCGATATAGCACTCTATTGTCAACATATCACCTTTCATGTCGATATAACACTCTATTGTCAACATATCACCTTTCATGTCGATATAACACTCTATTGTCAACATATCACCTTTCATGTCGATATAACACTCTATTGTCAACATATCACCTTTCATGTCGATATAACACTCTATTGTCAACATATCACCTTTCATGTCGATATAACACTCTATTGTCAACATATCACCTTTCATGTCGATATAACACTTTATTGTCAACATATCACCTTTCATGTCGATATAACACTCTATTGTCAACATATCACCTTTCATGTCGATATAACACTCTATTGTCAACATATCACCTTTCATGTCGATATAACACTCTATTGTCAACATATCACCTTTCATGTCGATATAACACTCTATTGTCAACATATCACCTTTCATGTCGATATAACACTCTATTGTCAACATATCACCTTTCATGTCGATATAACACTCTATTGTCAACATATCACCTTTCATGTCGATATAACACTCTATTGTCAACATATCACCTTTCATGTCGATATAACACTCTATTGTCAACATATCACCTTTCATGTCGATATAACACTCTATTGTCAACATATCACCTTTCATGTCGATATAACACTCTATTGTCAACATATCACCTTTCATGTCAATATAACACTCTATTGTCAACATATCACCTTTCATGTCGATATAACACTCTATTGTCAACATATCACCTTTCATGTCGATATAACACTCTATTGTCAACATATCACCTTTCATGTCAATATAACACTCTATTGTCAACATATCACCTTTCATGTCGATATAACACTCTATTGTCAACATATCACCTTTCATGTCGATATAACACTCTATTATATCCCGTTTATCCTTAAAGTTTCTAAAAGTACTTTATATTCAATTGAGGGGAAGGGGGCAAAAGGACTGGGGGGCAAAATGACCAGGAGGCAATTTACCGGGTGACATTAGGCCGTGGCAGGGGGCGTGAGAAGGACAGCAGGCAACAGGCCTTCTTCTGCATTTTCATTGTGACTTTGAGGCATTGTGACCTTTAGGTGACTGTTTTCACAACTTTCCCCTATACTGGCTCTGTCAGGTGACTGTTTTCACAACTTTCCCCTACACTGGCTCTGTCAGGTGACTGTTTTCACAACTTTCCCCTATACTGGCTCTGTCAGGTGACTGTTTTCACAACTTTCCCCTATACTGGCTCTGTCAGGTGACTGTTTTCACAACTTTCCCCTACACTGGCTCTGTCAGGTGACTGTTTTCACAACTTTCCCCTATACTGGCTCTGTCAGGTGACTGTTTTTACAACTTTCACAACTCCAAAGTGAGCCTTAGTTCTCTTTGTACCATTTATTGTTTTTAAATTCTGTGTAAGTAATATTATTTATACCGTTGTACAAATACATTTTTTGAACAAATCTTCCCTTTCATTTTACAAAGGCAGACAGACAGAATAATGCACGTCAAACAAAAAAACAATTTCATACACAATAAAAATTCTGTGAGAAAGTTCATGAACTTATGGGTATACAAATTTCCACTCACAAAATCAAAAACATTTAAGTTTTTGAATGTTACTCAATTGTCTATTAATCTCCATTATCTTCTCAATATATGTGATCATTTGCTGTTGCTATGGGTGTGGTCTTGTTGCTAGGCACATTTGCATACATTTTTTGAATGTTTATTCATTTGTCTTCCAATTCCTGTTATCTTTGCTATATACGTGAATATTTGGCTCTTGCTATGGGTGTGGTCTTGTTGCTAGGAACATTTACATATATTTTGTAATGTTTATTCAATTGTTTATTAATCCCTGTTCTCTTTGTGAAATACATGACGGTTTTGGTTGTTGCTAAGGGTGTGGTCATGATTGCTTTGGCCAATTTTGTCAAAACGTTTTGAAGAAAATCTGCATAATAACACTTTAAGAAACATTCCAACAAGTTTCAGTCTCACTGACCAAGTACTTTGTGAGATATAAGTTTTTGACCAAAAATGAACATTTTTCCACCCAATTTGCATATCACTCATGACATCATATTCTTCATCTATACATCCCTAAATGCATTCCCATTAAATTTCAGCCCAATCTGCTCAGTAGTTTTGGAATTATTGATTATTGACCAAAAAAACATAATTTGCATATCACTGATGGGACCATCATATCATGAACAATTCTTAGTATAAAAAACCTGAAGAATGTTTCACCCAAATTTCAGCCCAATCTGCCCTGTAGTTTTTAAGTTTAAGCTTTTTGACCAAAAATCACATTTTTTGACCCAAATCATACACCGGTGATAAGATCATTTTGATTTGAACAATTTCCCAACTACACACCCAAGGTAATGCACCCACAAAATATCATGGCAAGCGGTCCAACAGTTTTTTACTTTAAGTTGTTCACATACACACATACACACACACGCACATCCATGCACACACGCATGCACGCATGCATGCACACACGCACGCACACATGCACGCACGCACGCACGCGCACACACACACACACACATACACTCACACACACACACACACACACACACACAGATGCCAGGCAATCCCCATAGCACTACTGAACCTCAGTTCAGTTGTGCTAAAAACCATTCTTTGCATCTCCTATAATCATTGAAAGTCCAACAATCCAAAGATCATCTGAATATATAAACAGAATGGTGAAGATTCTAACTTTAAATGAAATCTATAATAGATGGAGCACTATAGATAGAACTAAGCCATCCTTAAGGCTGGATGTGTCCTGGAATAAGGACTGATGGCCACTTTAATCCAGGAAAAGACAAATATGTAAAGATAAATGGGAGAGTGGCATCTAAGATGTAATTACTAAATAAAAGAGATTGAAGCTTGCACGGAAGTCTAGGCAGATAGAAATATTACTTTGTCACGATATAACATGTAAGACATGTTCATGGATTTACGATGGGATTCCACTTCAAGATATATTATCTTGTCCATGATTAACAGTGACTAATGATGCAGGGATAAGCAATGTACAGCTGTCTTACCCCAAACCACAGCCATGGTAGGTTGATGTTACAGATGGATAATATGAGGTTATTACCTGATATCACCTCTTCATTCATCATATTATTGTGAGTATAGTTTCTGTAATGTGTCTAACGACTCGTGTCACATAACAGAAACTGCAAGAATGGCAATACGACAAATGAAGTGGTGATATCAGGTAATAACCTATTTATCATATGCTATGCCCAGAACTTCAAAGTGTACATGTAGCTTGCTGACCCTGCACAACCTGTTCCAATGATCGTCACTTTTCATCAGATTTCGATGTAACTTTCCATAATTATTTTGAAATACAATATTGGTATTTATAGCGAAAGTTCTATAAAAGTTTCAGAAAATGCTTTAATATGTTAAAAAACTTTAGATGGTTGAGCATAACTTCTGCAGTACAATAGAGTGATAAGGCTAGCTAGGATACACAGTGGGTGGTCTGCAGTGTACACTTACAGTCACCAGCTGTAACTGTTGCCAAATGTACATACCTGTACAATGTTTCTTGTAAAGTTTAAACTTTTCAATTTCCAACACAACCAACTCTTAGAAAGCTGTACCTGAAGCTTTCATCCTCTCACGGTACAATGTTGTTATGAATTTACAATCTCAATATAAATAATATCATTTGGGTATGGATATTTTCATCAAAATTTCCTTTTTTTTAAAAATATATCAGTTTTGTGGCCATACGCAATTTCTAATTTAATATCGTCCATCATTTTATTTATGTTCAGAATCTATATATTTTGTCCAATCAGTAAGCTGTTTTCTGATAACATAGTTTAACATGAATATCATGACGTTAAACTTATGTACCATATCAGAAGTGATATTTCACATTAAACATCATCAAGAACGATTGATCTGGGCATAATGCAGATACATGTAGTTGCCACTGATGCAGGGATGCAGCAGGCCAAATAGAGCCACAGCTGAATCATGAATGGCACTGGGGGGCAAAACCAGATGGGTGCATGCAGTCAAAGGTGAATGTCACTGAGTAACTGAACCCCGGAGATGAAAGGGCCAATACCAGAGTTGTACAACTGTCAAAACCAGCCAGAACTGAATGGCACATATACAGACTTGGAGGGTCTAACACGTCACAACTGAATGACACACTTACATGTACAGACATGGAGGGACTAACCCCCTACGTCACAACTGAATGGTACAAATACAGACTTGGAGGGACTTACCAGTCACAACTGAATGACAAACATACAGACTTGGAGGGACTAATACCAGTCACAACTGAATGACACACATACAGACAATTGGCGGAACTAACACCAGTCACAAATGAATGGCACACATACAGACATGGAGGGACTAACACCAGTCTCAACTGAATGGCACACATACAGACATGGAGGGACTAACACCACTCTCAACTGAATGACACACATACAGACTTGGAGGGACTAACACCAGTCTCAACTGAATGGCACACATACAGACATGGAGGGACTAACACCAGTCTCAACTGAATGGCACACATACAGACATGGAGGGACTAACACCAGTCTCAACTGAATGGCACACATACAGACATGGAGGGACTAACACCACTCTCAACTGAATGGCACACATACAGACATGGAGGGACTAACACCAGTCTCAACTGAATGGCACACATACAGACATGGAGGGACTAACACCAGTCTCAACTGAATGGCACACATACAGACATGGAGGGACTAACACCACTCTCAACTGAATGGCACACATACAGACATGGAGGGACTAACACCACTCTCAACTGAATGGCACACATACAGACATGCAGGGACTAACACCAGTCTCAACTGAATGGCACACGTCATACAGACATGGAGGGACTAACACCAGTCTCAATTAACTGAATGACACACATACAGACTTGGAGGGACTAACACCAAAAATAGTGGACTTATACATAATTGAACATATGTCATTCCTCCAAGAAATATGATTTTATCTCACAAATGATATATTACAACCAATCTACACCAGACGTAAACTGAATGCCTTCTGTGCTTAAAGTCGACCAGATTTTACGTTCCTCCACACATTAAGTGTTGGAATGTAATAGAACATAATTATACAATTAGTTAGTTATTAAAACTAAAAGCTACATGTAGATCAACAAATAATTAATTATGCAAATGAGTCATTAAATCTAAAAACTATTAAACTTTATATGGCACATGGACTTTCTCATCAACATATATGTACAGAATTATGTTGAATTTGAAGCGTGCATTCTCAAGCAATAGCTTAATTACTGAAAGTCATTAATTATGCAAAGAACTCATTAAGTATTTCATTAGTAAGTCTTATGAGACACGTGCGCCCTGGTATCATTAATATATGTACCAAATTAAGTAGAACTTGAGGCTTGCATTCTTCATATAAAGACTTATAATCACTGAAATCATTAATTATGCAAATGACTTTTTAAAGCTAAATGTTACATCACTGAACAAGCCTTTCAGGACATGTTGCCTTTGTTATGTTTGAAGTATATGGCAAATTATATTGAACTTGCTGAAAATCAGAAATTATGCAAATGAGTCAACTTACATACCAGATGCAGTTTTGTTATCATCAATACATGTACCAAATTATATTGAATTTTAAGCATGTATTCTTCAGAAATAGCCTTATACTGAAATCCATTAATTGTGTAAATAGCTAACTAATATTCATGGAATGTTTACCAAAACCTAATAAGTTCTAACCGTTACCCTATAGAATATGTCCTATAAATTTCATTTGAATTGAGCTAATTGTTTATGAGAAAACAACACAGACAAACAGACAGACAGTCGGACAGACAGACAGACAGACAGACAGACAGACACACACACACACACACACACACACACACACACACACACACACACACACACACACACTTTTCATCCCTAAAATATAACCTTCTTTACGGAAGGTAAACATGTTACTGTAATAGTTTAAGAACTTTTATAACAATACTTTAAGTAAGGAAACCTATGTAAACACAGGACATTAAGGGGAAGAGTCTATGAAAACTCATATAAGCTGCTATATGATAATTTAAGGACTAGATTCAGTAAAAGGTGCCATGCCAGGATTCATAAATTCAGTTCAGTAGGATATTAAAATTATTTAATATGGTTATATTTTTAATAATATGATAACTTGTTTTTAAAGATATTTAAACAAACACTGTCCCACATTTACCCAGTAATATCATGTGTATTAAAAGACTTTATCAAAATATACAGATTGTGTTTGTTTTGGTCAATGACCTCCAAAGCACACACAAAACAACTCAATGCAATTTTTTTTTAAAAAAACATTCTGCTTCATTAGCAATTCAATAACTTTACAAATGAAAACAGATATCTAATCAATCATTTAATTAGCTATTTGATCAAATGACAAAACAAGATAATTGGACTCTCCTAGGAAACTATAAATAGATTTGCCTGTGTTACTTTAGAGCATAGATTTACCAAACCAACAGGTGGCGGCTACTGCACATAAACATCCACTGTTTTGCCTGGGGTATACTCAGTTAGAAACAAGAAATTGGTTTTTGTAATACACTTGTTTGTGACAGGTTGAATAGAGAAAAGTACCTTGTCAGCTGTGAAATGTGTTTTTGATATACTCAGCCACACTGACAACACAGTGCAATATTATATTTTGAAAGGATTTTTTTTTATAGTGAAGAGACTGTCTTTTTTTATAGTGGAAAGAAAACATCTTTTTTCCTTGACCTATAATAGTCACTGATTTGAGTTACATTTGTATGCATGTAATACATGTAGTAGGAGTAGAAAGTGGTTCAAGGGATTTATTTAGTAGAAATGATCTGATACAACACATACTAATTCCTTGTCTGTAACTCAATACATTGCAAAAAAAAAATTTAAAATGTGTAAAATATTTGCTATAGTACATGTACAATGTATACAATAACAAACTTTTCATATGTAGCGTTTTGTCATCTATTGAGTTACAAACACAGACTTGGCACATTGATTTTACAAGTAAGAAAACATAGTAGAGTTAGTGTATTGATTACAGGGTGATTACATCTGAGGACTTCCAGTGTTAACACTATCTTGATTACAGGGTGATTACATCTGAGGACTTCTGGTGTTAACACTATCTTGATTACAGGGTGATTACATCTGAGGACTTCCAGTGTTAACACTATCTTGATTACAGGGTGATTACATCTGAGGACTTCCAGTGTTAACACTATCTTGATTACAGGGTGATTACATCTGAGGACTTCCAGTGTTAACACTATCTTGATTACAGGGTGATTACATCTGAGGACTTCCAGTGTTAACACTATCTTGATTACAGGGTGATTACATCTGAGGACTTCCAGTGTTAACACTATCTTGATTACAGGGTGATTACATCTGAGGACTTCCAGTGTTAACACTATCTTGATTACAGGGTGATTACATCTGAGGACTTCCAGTGTTAACACTATCTTGATTACAGGGTGATTACATCTGAGGACTTCCAGTGTTAACACTATCTTGATTACAGGGTGATTACATCTGAGGACTTCCAGTGTTAACACTATCTTGATTACAGGGTGATTACATCTGAGGACTTCCAGTGTTAACACTATCTTGATTACAGGGTGATTACATCTGAGGACTTCCAGTGTTAACACTATCTTGATTACAGGGTGATTACATCTGAGGACTTCCAGTGTTAACACTATCTTGATTACAGGGTGATTACATCAGAGGACTTCCAGTGTTAACACTATCTTGATTACAGGGTGATTACATCTGAGGACTTCCAGTGTTAACACTATCTTGATTACGGGGTGATTACATCTGAGGACTTCCAGTGTTAACACTATCTTGATTACAGGGTGATTACATCTGAGGACTTTTGGTGTTAACACTATCTTGATTACAGGGTGATTACATCTGAGGACTTTCGGTGTTAACACTCTTTGATTACAGGGTGATTAATTACATCTGCACAGAAAAGGCACATACATCACCCATTTGAGTAATAGCTATAGTTCCTACAGCAGGTAATATATTTAATTTATATCTATCTTTAAACTGAAAGCTTGGTTTCCACAGCAGTATCTTTGCTAGTCTGGAAATTTCTAAAAAAAAATTAATTGGTCATTGGTACATGATTTATGACTATGATAAGTCACTTGTTGAAGAGTAAAGTCAGTTAATTTCCAGCAAGGATAGGACCGGAAGTTTGTTTTCCATGTATGAATACATACGGTTTGGCTTGTTGATACTGATGCATTGCTTGATAAAGATGTCGACAAGTGGTCGGTTTCCCATACATGTATTGACACAAACACTTGTAACATTTTCTAAAGATTAATATTGCTATAAAAACACTAAATTTACCGTCTTATCAATAGACTTCTGACTTTTGAGAATGACAAATACGCTAAACTTATCATCTTAACAAAAACTTTGACAAAGAACTATTATTTACTGCCTCATCAGGAAAACTTTTTGAGTTCTTAGCGTTAACACTACAATTTATCACTTCATCAAAAAAATTCTTACTACTAATATTGCAAGAATACTAAAATTGCCTCATCATGGAAGTGCTTTTGATTTCATTCCGAAAACACTATACTTCACTATTTTACCAAAAAACTTTTGATTTATTAGTGTCATATATTCCCAGAATACAAAATCTACCATCTCATGAAAAAACTTCTCACTTCATTGCCACATTCCAATTTACTGTTTATCAGAAAAATTTGTCATTTCATATTGTCATATATTCTCAGAATACAAAATCTCATGTACTTATGCCATTGTCACACTATGAACTACAGTTTTTCACAAAAACTTTTGACTTCTTCGCATCAAATATTGTGAGAATATGAACGTTATTATCTAATGAACTTCTTACGTCATTGTCAAAACTGTCTCATCAAAATTCTTTTGACTAAATTTTTTCTCAAAGTTCATATGGTCAGTCTGAGAACACTTAATTATAATCTCATTGAAGATCGTATTTGACATCTCATTATTAATACTGCTAGAACACTAAATCCACCAGCTAATCTTCTCAAAGTTAATATTGCTGGTGTGAGAAGACTACACAGTTACTATTACATGTACAGTTGATATTGCTGGTGTGAGAAGACTACACAGTTACTATTACATGTACAGTTGATATTGCTGGTGTGAGAAGACTACACAGTTACTATCACATGTACAGTTGATATTGCTGGTGTGAGAAGACTACACAGTTACTATTACATGTACAGTTGATATTGCTGGTGTGAGAAGACTACACAGTTACTATTACATGTACAGTTGATATTGCTGGTGTGAGAAGACTACACAGTTACTATTACATGTACAGTTGATATTGCTGGTGTGAGAAGACTACACAGTTACTATTACATGTACAGTTGATATTGCTGGTGTGAGAAGACTACACAGTTACTATTACATGTACAGTTGATATTGCTGGTGTGAGAAGACTACACAGTTACTATCACATGTACAGTTCACATTGTCTCACAACTATTCATGTGTTTATTTCAGTTTACAAGATACTGTTCTTTTATATAAGCCTTAATTATGATATGAACATAGCACATAGCAAATTTGACAAAAAGCAAATGACACCAAGGTGCAAAGAGTGACCTCCATTGTACACTACCATACCTATTATCAAACAGGCCTTGTAATATACAATATTGACATGCAGTCTGCGAGTAATGTTGTTCTGACTAGTAAACTCAACACCCTACAATCACCCTATTATTCTCATTTCTTTTCTCACCTACTTTTACTCCTTACTTCTTCTTTTTACTTCTCACCTACTTTCACTTGTTTACTTCTTCTTTTTACTTCTCACCTACTGTTACTTGTTTAATTCTCCTTACATCTATAAGTTGATCTGTTACCTGTTTGCTTCTCCTTACTTCTCACCTGCTTTCACTTGTTTACTTCTTCTCCTTACGTCTCATCTACTGTTACTTGTTTAATTCTCCTTACATCTATAAGTTGATCTGTTACTTGTTTACTTCTCCTTACTTCTCACCTGCTTTCACTTGTTTACTTCTTCTCCTTACGTCTCATCTACTGTTACTTGTTTAATTCTCCTTACTTCTCACCTACTGTTACTTGTTTACTTCTTCTCCTTACTGGCTTTATACATGGAATACTTTTCCCTCAGTGATAGGATGATGTGACAACATAATTTTCTCACTGTCGGACGTCGGACGCATTCAAGAGCAAAATGGTGACATTCATGAACTTATTATATATGGGATGAAGAAAATCAATTTTTAAGCTATACCAAAGAAAATTGAGTTCAAAAAATGGTATAAATCACTTGTGACACATTAATATATATCAATAGAAATTGCAGTGTCATTTGATTGGACCTAAATTCATTTAAATCCTTTTATACCAACATAGATGATCCTAATTGAATCATTGCTATAAACCTTTAAGTAACTGTGTTTCTAAATTGTAATATTAACTAAAAGAAGGTCTAAATTGAAGAATCATGACACTAACCTAGAGGGTCTGAAATAAGTTGACTGATACTAACCTAGAGGGTCTGAAATGAGTTGACTGATACTAACCTAGTGTGTCTGAAATGAGTTGACTGATACTAACCTAGAGGGTCTGAAATGAGTTGACTGATACTAACCTAGTGTGTCTGAATTGATTAATAGTAACATTCATCAAGTCTGTATTGCACTACTAACATCAACTTAGAAGGTCTGAATTGCATTAGTAACATCAACTTAGAATGTCTGTACTGCACTAGTAACATCAACTTAGAAGGTCTGAATTGCACTAGTAACATCAACTTAGAAGGTCTGTATTGCACTAGTAACATCAACTTAGATGGTCTGCATTGCACTAGTAACATCAACTTAGGTCTATATTGCACTAGTAACATCAACTTAGATGGTCTGAATTGCATTCGTAACATCAACTTAGAGAGTCTGTATTGCACTACTAACATCAACTTAGATGGTCTGAATACGGCGTATTCCGGTTATCGAACTTCCGGTTGTTTCGCAGGAAAGTATCGCGAGAGGGCGCACCATATCTGACAAAGTGAGGGCCAGAATTTTCGTCATGGCATCTAATAGTATGGCGATGTATGAAGCTGTCAACAAAATGGGCGTAAAAGAACCCTGTGCATTCATAAAAGAGTGGAAAATTACTACTTCTAAATCTACTAGATATCGCCAGAAATGCTGTCAACCTTGGTCTTGAAACACTAGAAAATGATAATTTTCTGAGAGAACGGAAGAGGAGACGAATAGTGGATGTCGGGCATCAAAAGATTACTAATCGACAGCAGAAACATTGAAAGTTGGACGGATGACCTTCGAAATATACCTGATGTAGACATGATAAACATATTTCTTTACCTTACTGGTGTCTGTTGCTGGACAAAAGAACGATTAGAAAATTACAAATCTGACAACAGCTTCCAATCTGATTAAAATCCGATGTAGATGTTGGCTGATCGTTCATTGCTATTTTACCTTCGTTATTTTGCCTGAATTGACCTTCTTGGTACATGTTTACATTTTTTAGCCTGCCTGATCGCCTCCTCTACGATCAGGCTGAAAAATGTAAACATGTACCAAGAAAAATAATATCAGGCAAAATAACGAAGGTAAAATAGCAATGAACGATTAGCCGACATCTACATCGGATTTTAATCAGATTGAACAGCTTCCAGCTACAGTCATTGCAATATTGAGAGTTCGGTCGACAATTACCAAGCCACATGTTTATATTGTAACTGATGTCGCCGCATACTTAGGCCTTTCTTGTTTATTAGAACAGTGGTGTAGCACCACGGGTGAAATCATAAAACTTTGTCCGGAAAAAACCATTTCATGTACTGGTTATAAGTTGGCATAAACATATGTGTATTGATATACTCAACTTTACTATCACACTTTGGTTAGCTTGCTATTCTTCATTCAGGTCCATCAGTGTATTAAAAAAAAACCATTGAAGTCGGCAACGAATCATAAATATTGTTATTGTGATTGATGTACCACACCGCCCACCCCTTCAATGAATTGGCCTTCCATGTAACGTTTACGTGGTTCACTCATCATACCATGTCTTATACCGATCTGATTAAAATCCGATGTAGATGTCGGCTAATCGTTCATTGCTATTTTACCTTCGTTATTTTGCCTGAATTGACCTTCGTGGTACATGTTTACGTTTTTGTCCTGATCGGTAGAGGAGGCGATCAAACATGTACCACGCAGGTCAATTCACGCACAATAACGAAAGTAAAATAGCAATGAACGATTAGCCGACATCTACATCGGATTTTAATCAGATTGGTTTTATACAAGCTGCAATAACTGTAGCGTATATTGTGATTTTGAAGGTTCTTTCCTCTGTTTTTGTACCTTTTTCCGTTCCGATGTTTGACTGGAAGCAATCACTACAATTTCTCCAACGGTAACGCAAATGGACGAGGTCACACTGAAAACGTGAGTGAGATGTCAGTGTACTACCCGTTTCAAAATGTTGCTACTTTTGGGTTTTCCTCACGTTCGAATTGCAGAGCCAAACTTACGCGAAATATTAGGAGAACGAGAGGTTAATTTGCTATTTCGTTATTTGATGGGCGATAATGCAATATTATAGCGTAAAGTTATGGGGAATGACAGACAATCTTTAGTCAGTGGTTACGATGCCTATAGACTCTATGCTTTGCAACAATGCTCTACAATTTCTGGCCCTCACTTCCGGTTCTAAAACAGCGCCCCTAGTGGCCAAACAATCATATCTTTTATCTTTTCAGGGCTTTTTCGATAACCGGAATACGGCGTATTGCATTAGTAACATCAACTTAGAAGGTCTGTACTGCACTAGTAACATCAACTTAGATGGTCTGTATTGCACTACTAACATCAACTTAGATGGTCTGAATTGCATTAGTAACATCAACTTAGAAGGTCTGTATTGCACTAATAACATCAACTTAGATGGTCTGAATTGCACTAGTAACATCAACTTAGAAGGTCTGAATTGCACTAGTAACATCAACTTAGAAGGTCTACATTGCACTAGTAACATCAACTTAGAAGGTCTGTACTGCACTAGTAACATCAACTTAGAGGGTGGCATTGCACTAGTAACTTTAACTTGGAAGGTCTGTATTGCATTAGTAAAAACAACTTAGAAGGTCTTGTATTATGAACATCTTGGCAAAAACATATATGTAGGAGGTCTGCATCAAGTGGAATAGTCTCGGTTACCCAGCCTCTTGACGTTGAGGGCATAACCCCCCAGCAGAGTCTGGGAAAATACAATGTTGCTGATTGTAAGGAACAAAATGGCTGCTGACGAGATCTGGGACCATCCCTGATTGGACAAAAAATAATTCTGAATTTTCATTTTCATCAACTCTGTATATTTAAGAGAAATCATGGTATAAACGTTTTGAAAACCATCTTTGTTAGGAGATATAACAAAGTACTCTGGGTAACTGAGACTACAAGAGGAAACAAACACAGATCAGAAACATTTTCATAGCCTTGCTTGTTGATCGATAAATAACTGATAATGTGATACAAGTCATCCATATAGATATTTTGACCCATCAACATCTTTGGAAATGACTAAGCTACGCTACACTACCAGGTAAAATATCTAGCACTCAGGGGTTGCAACTCTAAAACTGTATCTTAATTTGCACATGACTGAGTAACTACCCTAAACTACCCGCTAAAATATCTAGCACTCAGGGGTATATTAACTCATAAACTGGTGTTGAGTAAACTTTGTGGAGACATAGGGATTATAGACATCTTACTTGACTAAAGTTGTATCAGCAAAGTATTTTCCACAACTCTAACTAATCTCAAGTCTCATTTCCTCCAAGGTCGTGAGTTTATAAGATACACATGAAACATTCCAAATATCAATATAGTACAAAAATCAAAGGTCTGACACAACCAATTGCAGTCTTTATTCATACATGTATGATGTTTGAGACTGTGCTGTGCTATCAACGACAGTCAGACATCATGACAACTTATTAGTTAACACTGTGTTTGTACCTGTGTTATCATAGATCACATAGTTGGATCAACACAGTTCCAAATATGATGTATCCCTTGAAGGTTTATTTAGACCTACAGGTCTTGTATTAACCTTTGCCAACTACTGTCAGTTTTCAAATTCCAATGACGACTGCTAACTTGTCACAGACAAACTTTACTGTGTTTTGTAACTTTTGAAAGTTTTCAACTTGATAGCTATGTAATAATTTATTCAAACACCCAAAGAAAACAACAGAGCCATCCATTTTGCCTTATAATTATACAATGTTTCAATTTTTACTGTGTGTTTCCATGGAAATCAGTACTTCAGGTTTATATATCAAAAAGCCAGTCACAATTTATTCAATACTATATTTGATTTGATGCAAATATTACTGTTCTCAAAAACCCTGAAAAGAGAAATATATTTGTCTCAAAATACAAATCCTTTTTAAAATATCACACAAAAAAACAGATGAGCAAAGGAAAAAGTATCATGTGCTACTTGCTAGTTACTGCATACTCCAAAGCATTTCTTCATCAATAGATGTTTTATGGGTTAGTGTAGTTGAGGAAAGTTGAAGTACAGGGAAAGCTGCAGTACAGGGAAAGCTGCAGTACAGGGAAAGCTGCAGTACAGGGAAAGCTGCAGTGCAGGGAAAGCTGCAGTACAGGGAAGGCTGCAGTACAGAGAAAGCTGCAGTGCAGGGAAAGCTGCAGTACAGGGGAAGCTGCAGTGCAGGGAAAGCTGCAGTGCAGGGAAGGCTACAGTACAGGGAAAGCTGCAGTACAGGGAAAGCTTCAGTACAGGGAAAGCTGCAGTACAGGGAAAGCTGCAGTGCAGGGAAAGCTGCAGTACAGGGAAGGCTGCAGTACAGGGAAAGCTGCAGTACAGGGAAAGCTGCAGTGCAGGGAAAGCTGCAGTACAGGGAAGGCTGCAGTACAGGGAAGGCTGCAGTACAGGGAAAGCTGCAGTACAGGGAAAGCACTGTAAAACAAGTGAAATAATAAACTATGAACACTACTATCTCCTGAGAATTGTGATTACAATGTAACCCATATCAAATATTTATGTTCAGGTACCTGTACAGCATCGTATTTCATCAAACTTTTACAAGATCTAAAATTTCATGAAAACTGGCTTGGCTATCAACTTTCCGAGACAGTGCCATTTCTCTCCTACTAGTCTATCATTCAACTTTATGTGAAGTGTGGCAGTAAACGTGATTTTTTAACTTCTTCCAAGGTGTGTGTGCCCTATTAACTGTTTCTTGTTTTGTGGAAGGACACAATGTAACTGATAGTCTACTATCATTCTCACATTTGTACATGAGCTTATAAACATGAGCTTATAAATATTATTAATTATTTTCTTCTTGAAACCCGTTTTCTAAGATCTAAGCTGGTCTACGATGACACACAAAATCAACTATTGACTTGAGATCTGGCTGGAAAATGTGAGGTACATGAAGATCTGTGATAGCACAGTTGCAAACACTGACCATGAATTTCACTTTGTGTAGTTTTCATGACTAGAATCTAATTGACAACAAAGAGGGCCAATTTGTTCAGATATAAAGTCTATTCAAAAATAGTTATTTTACTTCGAACTTTAGTTGCTGGCAAGGTATACAATTTGGCAATCAATTTAGCATGACTGCAAGAACATGTATATACAGTCACACCTTGGTTCTCATGTGTTTCTTTACAGTCAAGTTTTGTATAGCAAATTGCTGATCATCAAGATACCAATTGTGGACAAGGTAGAATTAAAGGGCTGGTGTCATTTTAACTATCCCATATATACTGTCAATGCGGAGAGGTTATCAATGACATATGTTGATTTATAGGCAATGCTGGGGGGGGCAAGACATCACAACACTATCCTACACTAACCTACACAATAATCAATACATTGTCCCCCTGGGGGCTAATACCAAGGACATCTCTACTGTGGGCATTTTCTTTCTGCCCTATGGACACTACACAATTTTAAAGACTTGCTGATTGCACATGTACAAAATACTACTGTAAGCTTACCTGGTACTTTTAATGCTTGAGTGATAGCGATCTCACACTGTGTTGAAATAATCTATTGGAGATCTGGCCATGATTCAGTCGCATGCCTCATCTAAATTTTAAGCTTTGCAAAATATCTTTGCAAAGAACTGAATAAGTTCAAGAAATTTACGATTGCCTATCAATTTCTGCTGATTTAATTCAACCCGCGTTGAAATACCAATATAATAGATAAACTAACCGTTCGTCAAATTATCGCGACCAAGAGTCATCCACTGAAAAATTTGAACGATTGAATCTCGACGTTTTAGTTCAGCCTGGAGCACCT
This sequence comes from Glandiceps talaboti, assembly GCF_964340395.1. Taxonomy (NCBI): domain Eukaryota; kingdom Metazoa; phylum Hemichordata; class Enteropneusta; family Spengelidae; genus Glandiceps; species Glandiceps talaboti. The sequence continues at coordinate 3,198,239 of NC_135550.1, read as the reverse complement.
CAAATTTACGGGTGAACTACGCAATATGTACGCAGAGACGAGCATCTACTCCACAATGTCATCGCTGATGATATCATCATTCACAAGATCACAATAAAATATAGCGATGCTTTCTGGTAACTAACTGTACAGTTTTCATTTAATAGTATTAATTTGCAGAAGAAAAGAAACACGGCTCTTGTGTGGTAAGCTTACAGCGTTATCGAATACTACCTGCAATACCAGTGTCGTGAGTCGCGAGCTTAGACGTACTAAACCTACAATTGGATCATCTGAAAAGAGAGTGTCGTTTGCCTCTAGCTCACAAAATCTCACTAACACTATAGTACATCGTCTAGTTCAACTAAAATCTAACATGGTTACCTTTCATTGCCCCGACTTCTTTTAGTAGTGGTCTGAGTCCCGACAAAATCTTACCAAAATTGCGTCTATTACTTGAATACACATGTGATACGGTACGGTACGGTACGGTACGGTACGGTACGAAGCAATACGATGTGATGTGATGGTATATGATACGAACATTGCATACTGTAAAAAATCAAAATCTCTCGCTACATAGTTCCTAAAATCTTGTCTGTTTACACGTAATAATCAATTAAAGTGAGTTGGTCTTTATTTGCTCATTATCGGCAGGAAAACAGGTGTGATTGCAAAATTGATAGCTTCCATTTAATGTATCGAAGTACTTGATGCAACCATCTCCCTCCAACGTCTATGAAGCAACCCACTTTGCCAAATTAAATTGAAAACGCGCTGTTTTTACTTCAGTTCATCTACGCTAGTGGGGATCTTTTTAAGGTTGTAGTGATTGGAGTTGGCCTATCGTGCAATTCTTGAATTGACGAAAGATAGATGGAATCAAGCCCATAGGTTGGTATTGCCTCAGATGCGTACAAATGTGGATATAATGGTGAGAGCAATTTTGCAACAGTCCTCACAACGCTGACATAAACACATGACGGTTAGCATTTGATGAGGAAAGTCTGATAATAATACAAATAGCAATCTTCATCAGTAAAGGCCACGGGGATGAAATCGGAATGAAAGGTAAATAGATAATGTAACCAAAACCAGATTTTGATACAAGTTTTCAATATCACACTATTTTTACAAATTTTAGAACCACTCCTCGCATTTGAAGTTATAATTAAGTTACATCACAAACATATAATATGTACTACTACTCATCTACGTAAGCCCCGGGGTTAGGCGTACTTTTAAAACTATCCACAACGTCGACAAAACACAACGTAAAAGCCTAGAAGTTAAGTAGAAACATCGAAATAAGGAAATGCCAACACATGAACATTACTTACAGAATCTGGGTAGCCGAGGGAATACTCAACACGTTAACATCGGCTGTAGAAACTCCGGCACAGTTCACTGTTAGACGATCTCTGGGTTGACACCAACACTGTGCAGATAGGTTTGCACCACATGACGGGTAATATTCTTCGGTAACGACGGGGCCACCTGTCGTAGTGGTAGCCGCGGGCTCAATTGGGACGGTATCACCAAATCTGTTCTCTGCTGTGGTCACTTCCGAGGTTCCGGCCACGACTGTGACCAGACTCGTTAACAGGATCCATACAGTCATACTCATAGGCAAGTTCATGTTGTTATATGAACTCTGTGATTTCTCCGAGTCCTGCTATGACCCCTCGCTTGCACTCACTGAAGACGATACTCACAGTAAATATTGTGGACCGACCGGCAACGTGTTGTATATTCACGGCGAGATCAGTGTGCTGAAGTCAATGAAGCGTATGGGTCGTTTTCTTTTCCCGCAATCAAACACAGTTGGCGAGTAAATGTAAACTTAGTCGATGTCACGTGACAGTAAATCCACAACTGTCATTGGCGACTGTCTCTGTCCTGGCCCGGGGGCGGTTCCGCATGGAGAAAGCGATTTGTTGCAGGTGTAGCCCGAGGAAATACTTATAATATGGCCTTTTTGCTACTGTGTAGGTCAGGTAATATCTGTAATGTAGGTATTTCTCTCTGTGAATTACCGTACTGTTGGAGTCTAAACTGAGCTCCATGCTCTCATTTAGTCAAGCTTTGGTGTAGGGAAAAAGTGAGCTTTGAGAACGGGCAAATATTGCGCCATATTTTCTATGACACATACACTTAATATTAGCACATATTGAATTTAATATTTCATATCGTATAAAGACCTCACTCACTGACAATTTTAGTTCTCTTCGTGACACTCTCTGCATTTCCAGTAATATTTTATACCTGCATAACACAGAAATGCTGGAAGCGGTTGTTTCTCTCTGCTTTCGAGAAACGGAAAGTCCCGTGTTCCTGAGATTTATCTTACTGTGGCACAGTGAGACATGCTTTAACTACCGTTCCCCACCTTCCCAGTATTTTTTAATTTCCTTTGTTTAATGTTCACGTGTCAATCCGTGTCAGTATGTATTTGTGTGTGTGTGTGTGTGTGTGTGTGTGTGTGTGTGTGTACAAGTGTCTGTGTCGTAGTGTATGTACCTTATGTACCTGTGTCTACGCGTACGTGCATGAGCAATAATGCATACAGCTTACATGTATACTACCCCTTCAGTTCTTACACCGCTATGTATGTCATACATTTGCAGACTACCTCGTCAGTTCTTCAATAAAACTACACAGTTGTTCAGTTGAGTTATACATCTTTATCTATCATTTGTAAATCTACTTTCTCAACCGTTATAGTCCACCCGATCACTCTTGTCACCCAGTATAATGTTCAGCGCAAAGAATCTTGCAGACCTCTCGTTAATCCACAATGCCTATATATGATGGGCATCCCGCATACTTTTATCAAATAAAAGGTACCATAATGATACGGTGTTGCTTGGTGGTTGCTTTGGAGACTCATTTTATACAGCACCAGGTTTGGCATATTTAAACGTATTATCAAACGATTTTAAACATTCTTGTAATTTTTCAAGCGTCGATTTCTGTAATTTACCACTGCACTGAAACGGACTATGCCAAGGTGTAGTTATTCCGGGGGGCAACCCCATAGACGGCAATACAGGGAGGGTACGCGCGAAAGGGGTCGGTCTTTATGATGGTTGGTATCAGAAAGGGTATATTTTTCATGAGGTGGTGGTGGTATGAGAAAGGGTTGGCTGAATCAAAACTGGCGTTAATTAACAGAGACTATGCAGTCAACACTGGAAGCGTTTCGAACTGCCAGTGGTGTATCTACCTTCAAAACTTCTGTACTCTCGTCGCTCATGTCACACTAGATCTATGGCTAGCTTCCCCTGGGAGCCCTGGCTTTTACTAATTAAAATGCGACTTGGTATCAGCAAGGGTATACTTTTTGCATAAAATTGGTATCACAACACATTGGGTTTCAATGTTTGTGAGGAGCCTCCCCGTAATGTTACCCATGGAGTTATCCCCGGGGTAGTTACTTGTCATAGAAACGTATGTCTGACCAAACCCTAAATGGTTATATGAAATATTATTATTTCCTATTTTTTTTACCAGTATGTTATTTATTTCGTCTTATCTATCATATCTATCAATTTTATCTGTCGCGTTGTCTAGTGAACCTTCTAGAAAAGATCGTTTCTTGTCTATTTTCGTCGATATGAAGCCTGTGTATTTACTTTAATATGAGTCAACAAAACAACTCGATTTACCTTATAAACTGTTACGTCACTTCCTACTTTTACATCACTCTCATTTGTTGTTTGTTTGTTTGTTTGTGTGCTTTTCTGTTTGTTTTTCTGTTTGTGTGTATGTGATTCTTTGTTTTCTTGTTTATTTATTTATTTATTTATTTGTTTGTTTGTTTGTTTGTTTGTTTGTTTGTCTGTTTGTTTGTTTGTTTTTTGTTGTTGTTTTGTTTGTTTGTTTGATTGATGGTTTTGTTTGGTTGACTGGTTGATTTGTTCATTATTTATTTTTTTATTTTTTTATTTTTTTATAGGATTGACTGACTGATCTATAGATCGGATTGAGTGACAGATTGGTTGGTTGGTTGGTTGGTTGGTTGGTTGGTTGGTTGATATGGTATGGTATGGTATGGTATGGTATGGTATGGTCACAGGGGCGTGTAATATTTCATAGATTGTTGTTTTCTTATTGCTTAGAATGCCGTTTTCTTAGGAAAATATCGTACGAATCTTGCTTCTACAAATGTATCAATCTCTATACTACTAAGTCTCTTCCCTTTACATGTAGGAATATATATTAATCAAAAGGTTGTTATATTTAGTCTGTAGAACAGGAAAACAACAATCTATGAAATATTACACGCCCCTGTGGGTATGGTATGGTATGGTATGGTACACTGTCGTCTATTTTGAGGCATACCTATGCAGCCAGACACCAGTATAAGGAGGGCAATACAAAAAGGAGGGCAGCTAGATGTATGTCTTTATCAAGTTTAGAAGCAAAGACCTAGCTGCATTGTTTTTTTAATGATGCCGAATGATTTGGAAAGAAGTTTTCATGTTTTGGTGAAAAAGACATGAAATCACTTTGGGACTACTTTCACTAGTTAGCCACTCCGTTCACGTTTACCACTTTCATTTCTTTGTCCGATTAAAAATTATCATATGTGTCATTTTATGGTAAGGGCCTAGGATGGGTTCTAAGTCACCCATATATTTATATCTACAGTCGAGTCTCCATTTTCGGCTGGCCCTAATGTACATGTGTACATACGTAATTTGTTTCTCTCACAACAAATCTGAGTAGACACAGCATAATACTGTAGAAGTGGTTGAATATACACTAGTATAAGAACTTGGGGACTCAGAATTATGTTTTTCAATTTGTTGATATCTCAGAAAGTGTCATCGTGTAATTTTGATGATATCTAGATACCTGGTGAGTGTGTACCATCAGTTGCTATAAATTTACGTTGTAAACATGTTATATTAGTTGGAATACTAAAATGTATATATTTCCACATAAAAAAAAACCAATTCGTTGTTACGTTTTCAGTCAAGAACTATGAACTCATATGATAAATCAGTGAAAAAGACACTATGTGTAATGTCCATGTACTCGTCTGTCTGGTCAGTCATGGACCTTAGGATGTTACTACATCATTATCCTATTTATGTAAAACGACAACACCCTATATATATATTACCAGCAGCAACGGTATAGCCTAGAAACTCCTGTCATGTCGTCTTTTATATTGAATCTTTTGTTGACGTCAGCTGTGCTCGTTATTTCCAGACTCCGTTTCAAAGAACCCCAGTCTGTTTTAAACATTGTAAACAACCTCCAAGGGACATGTAAGTTGTCGAGGATTGCTAGACACACATTTGCAAATTACTCAAACAAATTGCGTGATATATCGGTCTTTCCATCTCGATAGAGACTACTTTTACACTTTACAAATAATAGATTTGCCGTTCATTAGCCTTTCCTGATGGCAAGTGGCCATTTTAGACTCGATTCAAATTTCTACCGTGTTTTCACAGTCACTGAACACTATTTGAGCTGGTCAAGTGACGTGGCATGGAGCAAAGCAATACATCAGCCAACCAAGATGCCTGGAGAGAAAAGGTACAAGCTGTAAATGTCCGGAGAGAAGTGACTATAGCCAAATTGCCCCACACTTTCGTGATGTTTTAATTTATGTTGCTCTTGCCTACGATTTTTTTAAAAATCCTATAAATATCAGTTAGGATAGCGGACATATTGATGTAGCGTTAGTCCTACACCTAGGCTACACGAGGCTAATGTTGCTCACAGTGAGCCGACATTAAAGTCGGGTCAAACGGGTCGAGAGTGGGAAAAAAATGTTATCTAAATGACACATTTCTCGCAGATCCCTATAATATCTCCGGCATTGTGTGAATTTATGGCTTAGCGTCAGGATGACGTCGTGCGTGTCAAAATGTATTTGGCACTATTTGGTCACTAGTTGACACTATCAAACCCTTCCTCCATCCAGCCATCGTCCTTAATTTGTAATTTTACTATTGATTCTGGTCTGTTTCTTTTTATCTGATTTTTTAAAGAAAATAATTTTTGGTTTGCAGTGTATTAGAGATAATTTTGTAATGAAATGACTCTCTTTGGGGTGGTTTTTCAAGACTCCGATCTCAACACGGTTACAAACAAGTCTGTTAGAATCACTTAGGATAGTGTATATAATTACAATACAATTCATAACAATTATCTCAGCAAAAATGAGTCGGAGCAAACTCTTTCAATTGCCAAGTCTGCTTTGATAAGTGCCAAAGTTAAATTCTCCAGAGAATTGGATGTAATAAGGTTGATCTTCGTCTTTTAGCCAAACACTGATATGCCACCCATTACAGACAACTTACTAAATTGATGTAATACCCTCAACTTCGTTCGCGAATTAATCAATGTATAGTGACAATTTCCCATTGCAGTTGTCCTTTCCAGATCTTTGCTTTACACAACGGGCGGGCTTTCAATAAATCACATGTCTGTACGTCTGTACGTATGTATGTATATGTATGTATGTATGTATGTATGTATGTATGTATGTATGTATGTATGTATGTATGTATGTATGTATGTACGTACGTACGTACGTGTGTACGTCTGTATAGTGGACTTGTTTGTGCAGGCATGTATGCATGCATGCATGCATGCATGCGCGCGCGCGCGCGTGTGTGTATGTGTGTATGTATGTGTGTGTTTATTTTGGCACAGAAACTACAATTTTATATCACACTATGGTTAAACTATTTATTGCCGCAAAATTCTGACGAAAAGGGTACTTCTAGTTACATCACTTTTGTTTTAATTGATTATTTATTCAATACAATCATAAACAAATCTGCTTTAAATTTCGTACCTGTATTTTCTCATTGGAAACGACTCCTTGTTACCCGAGTTTATTTTAGTACAAAAATTGGTTGAGACTGTTTAAAAACTAAAATACATTTCTCACTTTTTTCCGACGGGAGAGATGGTCAACAATTAAAATTGTCAAAGCCTGAAATCGGTATATATACAATGTTCGGTCTACTTATACTCCAAAGATAACTTAGATATTAAATGAAGATCAACATGCATATTGTTAGTGTGTGTGTGTGTGTGTGTGTGTGTGTGTGTGTGTGTGTGTGTGTGTGTGTGTGTGTGTGTGTGTGTGTGTGTAATAATATCTTCCGAGACTAATATTAAGTATACTACACAGCCATGGCATACACACAGGGGCGTGTAATATTTCATAGATTGTTGTTTTCCTGTTCTACAGACTAAATATAACAACCTTTTGATTAATATATATTCCTACATGTAAAGGGAAGAGACTTAGTAGTATAGAGATTGATACATTTGTAGCAGCAAGATTCGTACGATATTTTCCTAAGAAAACGGCATTCTAAGCAATAAGAAAACAACAATCTATGAAATATTACACGCCCCTGTGGGCATACATACGTATTTGCAAGATAGAACAACGCGAACGTTACAGAATATTAACAGCGTTACAACCCCATCCCACTCCCAAAACTAGTACCGAAAACAACTTTATCCTCTCCAAAGTAAATGATAGTGTAAAGTATGAATTCTTTGACAGATTTTAACTCTGTATAAAGAATAGCCTTGCAAATTGCAATATGGAACAAATTAAGGTACTTCGATGTGCAAGAAGACTCAGTTGAGCAATGAATGCGTAAACGCCTCTGATCTTTTATATGTCCAAGTGTTTCTGTATGTGCGATTTGAACATTGCCGACAAAGAATTCAATCTTCGTTTGTCAAATTAATTACCAGGATGTATGCTTTATGTAGAATGATTCTTGTCGGTTTAATGTTGTTATACCATGTAGACAAAGTTGTTCTACGAATCGGGTAGTCCTGCTTGCAGACGGTGCACGGGTCTAGATTACTGACATGACCCTCAACACCCTGCAAAGAGCAATGTACCAATCCTATCTCGAGTGCGGGAGCAAAATGCACCCACGCCAATTACCGAAGAATTACATACCCACCGATCAAATACGAGCAATCGGTCGAATATGTACTCACATTTCACATTACATTTCTTTGACGATAGTAGTCGCTCGTAAGATCCAAAAAAATGTCGAAATCGGAACTTTTCCAGTTCCGGTTGTAATTTTAAAAATCCCACCTTACAAAAGCCGCCATATTTGATCGGGTGTCCACTACTATACGTCATCGTACGTAAGACGGAACACTGAAATTACGTTTGAACTTGTGATTTCGGGAATTTTGGTACATGTACCGGGGCGAGGTAAAATTACTAAATAGTCGATTTATTGCTGATATTTAACCACAGGGTCCTTTAATTCTTTAGTTACCAGCATTTCTGGTATAAGCCCAGGTTTCACGGCTTGCTCTTCGAAGGACGGAGAAGGAAGGGACGACTTACTTCGTCTGCAAGCAGGACTAAGACTCGGGTTGTGTGTAAGCACATCGTTCTCTACAAGCCTACTGGTTCGCTTTGCTCCGCACTCATGTACGGTACTGTTCTGCGGCAATTGCATACCGTACCAAATCATACTTAACTTCATGCCACACCGGTCCATCATCCTTTAACTATAAATAGAAACGATTAAAACGAATACATGACTCATATACTGTTCTGTCGGTGCTATAGGGAGGTCAAGAATGTGTGAGCGAAAGTACTGTCTAGTTATGATAATAAAGCATGTAAGGGAGCGTAACCCAATGTGTTTACTTGACATGTTAGCGTGATATATTAATCCAAGATGAACTTCTTTCCAGTAAGCTTTCATCTTCAGCCTACCGTAAATAACAAAGCCTTGGGGAAGCTAGTTATAGGCTTTAGAATTGATCACTTTCTCAATTGGTATATAAGCTTATTTGCATACCAATTATCAGATGGACTCCATTCATACATGTCTTTCCATGCAATCAATTTAGAAAGCTCATATATGTATGCATGTATTGAATTCTAATGACTCAGCAGCAAATCTACGATACAAGTCAAATGAGTTGTTTTCTTACTTGCAATTAAATGATCCGCGAATATCAATTCATTATATGATATAATAAAGTTGAAAATTGAAATATAGGCATAGTTGCAAATCAACTGGGGAGGAAAATGTGTGGGTTGGAGGGAAGGGGTTGTTATGTAGCATCATAAGCTGTATAGAATTACTGTCACTGATACGTCAGGTAGTAATAATGTTGTACTAATTTGTTAATATTTATACACGTATACTTCATGATCACTTCTAAAACATACAATCTGGGCTAGAAATTTAACTATATTTTCACTGAATCCAATGCTTGTCTTTTTGGGGGAAAGAGCGAAATGAAACAAATTTCCTTCGTGGATTAAGATTAAATATGGATATCGTATAATCTATTTTGAGTTCGTTATCTCCTGGCGTGATGAATTAAGCCCCGTGTCGTCAAATGTCGTATGTGAACATGTTCTCAAGTCAATGTAACTTTAGCCGCATCTTGTCGTGCACACCTTCGGGCGCTTTGCCACTTCGTCTTGAGAAATCACTAAATATAGCCCTTTCTTCCGCTGGGAAATACATATTTTTTTATATATTGGGAAATAATTGACGATTTCTCTCTTTCCGAGGTTTTTTTTTTATACGTAACTTAGTTTTGTTGTTTCACAGACTGTTTTTTGTTTCTTTTGAAGTGTAGTTTTGTGACTTCTCTGGTCGAGGCCCACAGTCAAGTAAAATCTTTAGAATATCTACAAGTAACGGAGACGGCGGCCATCTGTGACATATGAAGGCATATTACGACTAAAAAATAACAATAAAATTGTAAATTGGATGAAATTCTGAAGTTTTGATTGCAACAAATGACAATACCACATTAACATGATATAATAGTAGTTCGACCTAAGAATTTAAAACTTTGATGGCATTATGCTCAACAGTCTTAAATCACAGGTCATAAACCCAAATTTCTACGACTGTATGTGTGTGTATGACAATTTATATCCATTTGTTCGTTGTTCTAAACAAGCACATGTTGTTTACCGTGGAAAAATATCAAGCCTCTAGTTATACAAACACTACATCACAATTTTCCTCCGATTCTCAGTTTTCTGGAATGTTTCATAGCTTTGACTGGCGATCACTTTTCTGAAAACTACTTCTTGCTTATATTCGTGAATATTTGGAACGAACTTGCGTCAAGCCTATCGGCGTCCGCCGGTACCACTGAAAGTAGTGTGCTTTGTAAATACCGCCACCTACGGTGAAACAAACATTTTTCATATGTTCTTTTTTAGTTTGGGCACAATACTAATTTCTCAGACAGGTTATATATACAATCGAATTGCTTATTGAGTGTTTCTTGGGCCGAAATTTAACTTGGAGCTACAAAAAAATAAACTAAAAGTATAGTTTTCTTATCTGTTTTTTTTTGAGTCCAAGTGTATAACTTTGAATCCACATACGTTTTGTTTCTGACAAGTAAATAATGCCTACATTGTGTAAGAACTAGGTTAGTGCTCCTATAGATGTAGTCAGAACTAAGTGCACAGGTGAAACACCCTATTGAGAATATTGGAAGCAATTTTCTTTCACCAATCCATCCACCCACCTACCCCCCCCCCCCCCCCCCGCCCACAAACATTTACATCTCAGACCCCCAAATTGTGATTCATATAGTTTCTTAGGGCTGATATGATGTTTTCGGAAGGGTCGAACTGATTTAAAAAAATCAAAAGCCTCCATGGCCATGCTCTATTATTGCCATCATCAACAACATATGAAATATTTTCTAAAACCTGCCAAAATCAAGTCGTAAAACAATAGGCCCCTTTACTGCAACTGTACATCACGCATCGTTATATTCGCGTTTAAATCTAACAGCGGAAAATACACTCTTGCTTGTGAGATGAAAATGGACGAAATGAACCTTGTCACGTAATCAAGGTTTGGGGGAAACATCACTTTAGTTTGGTTCCTCGGTCATAAGTCAATCTCAACTTACATCCTAGTTTGTGAAGCTGAACAATTACTAATTATTCGTATTACTGAAGGAAAAACGTACACAAATTACTCATTTCATTTTTAGAACAACTGAACTATACGGTTTAGGCATGGTTTAGTGTCTGTTTGTCTGTCTGTCTGTCTGTCTGTCTGTCTGTCTGTCTGTCTGTCTGTCTGTCTGTCTGTCTCTGTGTGTACGTGTGATTCATAAAAAGCATAATCAAAATAAAAAAGTACTGAGCAGATTAGCCTGAAATTTGATCGGGATATCCTTAGGGATGTGTAGATTAAAGAAATGTTCATGAAATTATGATCCTGTCCTTGATATGCAAATTAAGTCTTAAAATATATGCAAATATGACTAGCAACAAGACCACGCCCCATAGCAACAGTCAAAAGATTTTGGTAGGTATGTAGATAAACATGCGAAAATGTTCACATTGTATGCCCAGCAACAAGATGGTGTACATGTATTTTGCAAAGCTAACAAAAGGATGTATAGGTAAATCGATAAATATTCATAAATATTCATAAATAAACATATATATATATATATATATATATATATATATATATATATATATATATATATATATATATATATATATATATATATATATATATATATATATATATATATATATATATATGCCCAACAACAAGACCATATCCATAGTAAGAGGCAAGTGACCGTGTGTTTGAAAAAGTAACAACATTATTAGATAGGAAAGTGGATAAACATTTAAAAAATGAACAGACAGCTGCCTAGTAACAAGACCACACCCATAGCCATAATGATGTTGAATATTGCAAGGATCTAACAACAGCAAATTTAAATAAATAAATAGATAGATAGATAGATAGATAGATAGATAGATAGATAGATAGATAGATAGATAGATAGATAGATAGATAGATAGATAGATAGATAGATAGATAGATAGATAGATAGATAGATAGATAGATAGATAGATAGATAGATAAATAAATAAATAAATGGCTTTGTAAGACGTAAGCATGGACACGTTATCAAACACAAGTGTTACATGTAACAACTAGTTCATTGACATTGGACATCATCAAAGGGAGTATTGCAATTTGAATAAACACCAGCTGATACTTATTATATCAATGTTATCACCGCCTCACACATCTTTGTAAATCACTCATAAAATGTCAGATAGAGATTAAAGCTGACGTCATAATCCCTATGACATTAGACTATGTACAATGAGTACATCACACCGTATGTCACATTAGACTATGTACAATGAGTACATCACACCGTATGTCACGTTTTAAGTAAATATTTAGTGACACTCCCTTGATTTACATCATTTCAGGTCAATACTCTCCAGCTAAACACCACGCCAGGACAGCTGCAGTGATATCGCCTTAGTGTCCTATTCGTTCCCTTTGTGAATGTACAGATATAGTCAAATACCTTTATATAGGTCGTCTCCATGGATTTCAGAATTTGGTCTTTGTTGACTATCGTGATCTATACAATTCAATGCATCGTCTGCTTTCCAATGACCACATTCATTTGATTTCTTGGTCAAACAGCTATAAGACTGATATGTTATGATACTATTTTTTGTTTTTATTATTGTATAGAGATATGGGGCAATACATACAATTCATTTCTCAAGCCTATCTCAAACCTTCAAAAGAAAGTTATTCGCTTTATAACTTTTTCAAATATTGATGCTCCCTCCTCCCCTCTTTTTCAGCAACTAGGAATTCTAAATGTCCACCAGCAATGCAAATTTAATACTTCTTTATTTATTTTTGATTTGAGGGCCGGTCACTTCCCGCAAACAGTTAACGACTATTTCAACACACCACCAAATACGTATCACACTCGGAATACAACGAGAGATAACTTTTACATTCCAAAAGTAAATCTTACTTTGACGCAACACAATTTTCAGTATGCAGCTGCAAAACATTGGAACTCCTTACCTGAAGAATTGAAAAAATGCAATCCAGGACTACTTTTAAATCTAAGTTAAAACAGTATTTGTTACAAAATTAATTCAGCCTTTTCTACCTTACATTGCATTTAATGCCAGTTGTTATATTTTTTTTGATGAGAACGCGTTTTGTTTTATTTGTTTTTTGTTTGTTTTTGTTTTAATTTCAAATTTGTTTTTGTTTTTGCTTTGATTATTTTGTTTAATCAATTGTAGTATGGGCCACAAACTTGACTAGTTTGTTTCAAACTATTTTTGTGGTCCAGCCATAAACTCTGTATTCATCCATCAGTTTATGTGTAATATTTATTCCACTGTCTTTTTTACTTTCTCTCTTGTTATGTTGATATGATTTTGAGTTTGTGGCAAATAAAATACTATATTGAAAATACTATATTGATTTAACAATGGTGGCAGCAGTGGGATTACGTAGTGGTGGCAGCGGATAGCAAACTAACGTAAAGTTGGATAATATAATGACTCAAAAGTAAAAGGTGATCATCCCGTAATTCCATTTTCTATATTTTCTCCCCCGAGAATCGATCTGTAAAAAGTGACCCATCCCCTAATTCCCCCAGCCATCTCTCACCAGTTATTATTGAAGGCTCCCTAAATCAAAGCTCTTACATAGATGGTATTTTCAACTAGCAAAAACCATGGTTCTAATAACTTGTCATTTTGTCTGCATGTATACCTCAATAAGTTCTCCATTACGCCATGCACAATTTGTCGTGGCAATCGTATTAATTTCTCGCGCCCATCCGGCACCGTCTAAGTACCTTATCATTGATTATGAAGTTATCTTTTTTCCCCGTGAACGTTCTAAAATAGATAGTTGAGGGGACTATGGTTTTACAAGATATTGTGCAGGCATTCTACTCTATTGTATTGTAATCTATGGAAGACCGGTGAGAACGGCGACTGCGACCAGACTAATCACCATTCTCATTAAAAAATAATCTCATCTAGTTTTTAATTTTGGGCATGATTTTCATTATACGTAACCACAATTTGATTTCTCAAATACAAATCACCTGCGAGAGGTTTCAATAAACAGGGATAACAATTGTTTGTTTTGATAGTCTAGCAAATGAATGTGTCGATCTGTTATCATCAGTTACTTGTGGAGAAACTTTCAGGTATATTTCCAGCAAACTTTGTCTCATTTTGACCGTAAGTAGAAGTTGAAAATGATGTCAAAGATTTCAGTAAAAGGGGATGCGATGATAATGAAAGACTTTGATTTGAAGAGATGAATGGTCCACACTTTCGTTACATAATTTTTAATGACCCAGCGCACCACGCATTTTAGTTCACGATTAACTTTTCTTTATCTTAGATTATATGTTTCGTTATAGTACTCTCATCAACTATACTCGTATAGCTCGTTGTAGAATTGCATCTTAAGCTCAACACATAAAAACAAGTCAATCTTTATCCAAACGGACCATGAATTGGACAGCGTGACTGTGTAACGGGTGACTTGCGGCAGCAAAATGGGGGTTGTCATCTAAGCAAGTATACCAGTAGCGCGATAAGTTGTACATTTATATGTTGTCATCTCTTCGATTTAGCGCACCTGATGTGCGTGCAGTTCTTATACTTGGAGCATCTTAACTTTTATATGATGATCTAAAGGAGCTATGAAAAGGGTAAACCTTACGCTAGTTGAGGTCAATATGCAAACAAAAGGCAGTTTGATCAGAGTCACAACTCAACCCTTCGTGACCTCTAATGACCTTGTACAAAATAATTGCTAATTCTCGATCACTGATTGCTTTGAGAAAAGGTTGATAGAGCACAAAGAATACTAAGTAAGACGTAGAATAGAATATGACAACAATGAAACATACTGTTGGGATTTGTGAATGACATTGCATTCTTGTATTCATCCCGTCCGATCCGAGTCTGTAGAGCATTTCAATAGCGCGACGAAAATATCACCGAACTTTAATAGGCAATTAAATGTATACCCATTATAATGTCAATTGCAACTACAACACAATGATATAATTGTTGAGAACTTGAATGTGGCCAAAGCTGTGTCAAGTCTTAACCTGACTGTCAAAGTGAGTTAACCGTATCATTTATCTCTTTATACCTGTCACAGGTTTAACAGATTATAAATACGAGATTGTGTCAAATGTATTTGCTAATTCGTCATTTATTTTGATAATTAGAATGTAGAAATGAACCCATGATGGCTGAAATACAAACAAAATACACAATGAGGCTCTTGATTTATACTGCTCTAGTTTTACGACTGTCAATATCATCAGATTTTGATATGTGCCCTTGTCTATTAAAAACCTTCTGATCTATTCAAAAACCTTGGACAGCAGTTATTGTTTAACAGTAGTTTCACGTGTAAAGTGTAAGTTTTGAAAGAAATAACCAAAACGTGAAGATTGGGATCCAATAATGATGTAAAATGTATCACATTTCGGAAGAAAACAAGACCCAACATTTATGTACTATGGTTACATATTTCGTACTGAGTAGTAGGCAGAAGGAATCAATTTTTTTAACCCAGCAACCAGTCGCGTCGACTTCTGAAAATCGCCCTTTTCTAGCGGTTACAGGAAAAAAGAAGGTGCCTTTTGATCACAGTATCTTCGCACCATAGAAATGTGATGAAAAGAGCCAATGGTTGTCTTTACCTCATGGGAAAACAGCAAACACTGTTTTTTTTACCGTAGATAAACACATATCCCTGTCTCCAGTAGCTTTTTATCTTATTCACGAACACTGAATAGATCTTCACACAATCAAATGAAGCTATTCGGGTCGATCAAATAAGTTGTATGTTAGTGTTCTTTGATCTGTTGACACTGCAGACGTATTAGAATATTCTCAGTCATTGGCAATGTATTTACAGTCACACACTTCACTTGGCCTTCATATCCATTCATATAACCCGGTGTATCAACTTGAATCTCTCGTAAAACGTAAACTCATGCAAAATATCATATCTAATAACATGTTTTCGATTTATTTGTATCTGTGGGAATGTCTTTGAGGTGGAGGTGACGGGTCGCGTCGTGTTGTGATTAAAACGCTCACCTAGTTTACAAGGTGGGTATTCAGCGTACAGAACAAAGTAGATTATTGTTAACTTACTACAAGGGGCTGATTTAATTGCACAGCGACGACATCGTATATGGCTTTAGGGCGTCATGGATATAACGTGAAGTATTTTTTTCTTGTTACCCACCCTTTATGTAGATACAATAACTATATAATGACATTTAATAGCAAGGCTTATGTCGTTTCCCAGTGTAAGTGTTGAATTGTGATACCTTTACCCCAACATTAAAAGTCGTTAGCTTCTCCAAGAATTTCAAACTGAATATTTGATATCGAAGTAATGTATCGACCAGGCTTCTATCCAATACGGTTATAACGTCGATATAAAGTTCTTTCCAATAGCCTAGGTATATTTAATGGAGACGTTCACAAGTACCAAAAAGAAAAAAGCATGCTAATAGTGATCTAACGCCCGTTTCCTCTCAGGATTTTCACCACTAGTATATATATAAATTCCACAAGGCGAATCTCTTGAAACAATAACATTTAAACATTTTTGGTCCATGGTTTAAGAGATTCGGAGCACCTAACTTTGTTTCCCAGAATGCCTCGCCCAGCGTACAGCAGGCCTATTATACCACGATGCAGAGGTGGTGAAAAATGACATTACTGTGTTCGCTAAACTTATAGAGAAGCAGCTAAGATAAAATCACTCGCCTTTGTTCCCTTTAGAGCTTTCAGAATAATTTATCCTTTTAGTATCTATAAGGAATCACAATTACGTATGAACTTAGAGTCCTTAGAGATTCGACGTCAGAAAGTTTGCTTCCCAAGTGTTAAAACCAGACAATAAACTCAATCACCACGTCCCAGCACTTAAAAAATCACAAGAAATCGTAATGTTAGGAACTTTAAAGAAAGAACTAAACGGAAAGAACTCAGTCCAGTTGTTTACTGTGTCAATTTGTTGAAAAATAGTCATTGTCTCTAGTGTGTCTCTTCATTGTAATTTGTTTTTTAATTGTAATGTTACCACACTTTTAAGTTACCAGCAGTGTCTTTGTCCTTGATGTGTTTTAAAAAGTAATGTAACAATCGTAATTTGACCATTAGGGTCACAATGTTTGGAAATAAACCGTTGTTGTTGTTGTTGTTATTATTATTATTATTATTATTATTATTATTATTATTATTATTATTATTATTATTATTTAATCGGTCCACAATAGCGGTACGTTGGTTCTAGGGGTAAATTAATTATACCATGCAAAATTGAACTACTTGTGAGGGATCCACCACTGGATTTCAACGTTTGCGCAGTGGCACGTGAAATCGTAATAGGGGAATTGATTTTGAATGGATCAAATCCCACGCGTATCTCAGGGCTTGAATAGATTTATATGTTTGGTGACACTAGCATACTTTACCTGTGATAATCTTGGATGGTCTGTAGTAGCGACGACTCAAATAAAATGACAGTCGTAAACGTGATTTGAGAATAAACGCAGTCTTTCAATATAGCTATATTCAATTGTCATTCCAACCTAATCGTAACTTGTTTGTCTTTGACAAAGTATCAATGTACATATTAGGTTTCAACAATATCTACAATGAATAACGGCGCAAAATAGTGATGAATAATAAAAAGAAAACATCTCCGTTTTTTGTCATCAGAACACTTGGATGTCAGAATTCGATCAACCCCTATTCAAGAAGACGACGACGACGACGACGATGACGATGACGACGATGATGATGATGACGACGGTGATGATGACGACGACGACGATGATGACAATGACGACGACGACAACGATGATGATGATGATGATGATGATGATGACGACGACGACGACAACGATGATGATGATGATGATGATGATGATGATGATGATGATGATACAATGACGATGATGATTACTGTGACGACAACGATGGTGACGACTACAACAATATTGATGATAATGGCAATTCCAACATTACATGTAAAGTATAGTATGTAAAAGTTTGAAAAGGGAGAAGAATACAAAGAACTGAATCAGTAGTATAGATAACATTCTGAACCAGAATTTGCTTAACAAGACTATTTTACTTATATTATAATCAAGAATACAAATATAATAAATATTGAGTGAATATACACAGAACACTATATTTGCTATTTACGACACTTTTAAATCTACTATTGTTATAATATACACAGAACACTATATTTGCTAGTTACAGCACTTTTAAATCTACTATTGTTGTTATCACCATATTGCGACATTGCATAAATCTACAAAGTCAAATTCAACTACTCAGTATGGATTTGCTCTAACAATTGCGGACTATTTGTCAAATGCTACATTGATCATTAGGTATTTGCATTACTTTAAGCAACCAAACATCAGTAGTTATATATTGGATATTTTATAGGAATATTTTCATATTATACATCTCAGGATTATACAGTGACATTATAAACAATTAAATTGCACCGTACACCTTGTACCATTAATACCAATCTGATGTGGTGAATACGGCTCGATTTCTTATTTACCTTTATTTCATTCGTTTAGTGTCGTTTGTTAATGTTTTCGATTTTATTGTTCCAAGGCGGCGATCACTCACGGAACAACAGAATCGAAAACAAACGAAAATAAACGAATATAACTCAAGTATATAAAGAATCTAGTCGTATTCACCACGTCAGGTTTTAACGACTAACTCAAAATGATTAAAATAGTGAATCATAATAAATGCTTCCAATCATTGAAACCTTCATATTTGTATGACGGACTATAGGTATATATTGCAAACGAAAGTGATGACTGTTTGATACTAAAGTGTTCAAAATACGTGATTGAAATAATTCTTCTTAATAACTTATACATTTCCCAGTGTTTCCTAACACAATTTTGACCTTACACGTGTCACATAGATGGAAGGATTTATGGATGGATGGTGGATGAAAAGATATAGACACAGAGACACAGAGACAGATAAAGATAGACATAGACAGACAGAAAGACAGACAGACAGGGACAGAGAGACAAGAGAGAGAGACAGACAGAGAGAGAGAGACAGACAGACAAACAGACAGACAGACAGACAGAGACAGATAGATAGATATATAGATAGATAGATAGCTGGATGGATGGATGGGTGGGTAGATAGACAGAGATGGATGAATGGATACACATACATACATACATACATACATACATACATACATACATACATACACACATATACATACATACATACATACATACACACATACACACATACATACATACATACATACATACATACACACACATACATACACACATACATACATACATACATACATACACACACACATACATACACACATACACACATACACACATACATACATACATACATACATACATACATACACACATACACACATACATACACACATACACACATACACACACATACATACATACACACATACATACATACATACATACATACATACATACATACATACATACATTCATACACCCGATAATGGTAATTCATTTATAATACATCATGCCCACAATACTTGTGGTTATGATTCCCTACATTCAGTTATCTTGAAGGTTTTCTGTATGACCTGTATATAACTATATCGTTATACACAAAATACATGTATGAACTACCAAACTCTCTAGATATGTGTACGATAAATAATATGCTACTGACAAAACTCAAAACTATCCAACAGCTGGTTCTTACAACAAAAATATAAAATATAAATTAAATATAATAACAAATATTAGCTTACGTGGTAATTTGAAACCCAATACTGCTGTTGAGTTGTGAAGGATGTTCTTGGTAGCAGCTTAATATTCACACAGATCGTTCTCACGTAACTATGACAATGTGTTGTATCTATGAAGTATATAGATTATACTTACACAGTCCAAAAGTAACCCAATTCTTGGTTCTTTAAAGGTAATTATATATTCCTGCTTATAAGGATATATGATTTATCTATATTGGTTGCAAATGGAATGTCCACACAAGTTTGGACTTAACCCACTTTCAATAACTTCTCATATGACATGACAGTTTTGACTCAACATTCATCAAGATTGTATTCGTTGAACAGATTGTCTGTAGCAATAACAAAAAAAAAGCAAGTCATCAAACCATATTATACACCTAGAATCCTAATAAATGAGTCATCAAACCATATTATTAACCTAGAATTCTAATAAACGAGTCTTCAGACCATATTATACACCAAGAATTTTAATAAACGAGTCTTCAGACCACATTATACACCTAGAATTTTAATAAACGAGTCTTCAGACCACATTATACACCTAGAATTCTAATAGATGAGTCATCAGACCATATTATACACCTAGAATTCTAATAAATGAGTCATCAGACCATATTATACACCTAGAATTCTAATAAATGAGTCATCAGACCACATTATACACCTAGAATTCTAGTAAATGAGTCATCAGACCACATTATACACCTAGAATTCTAATAAATGAGTCATCAGACCATATTATACACCTAGAATTCGTATAATATGAGTCATCAGACCATATTATACACCTAGAATTCTAATAAATGAGTCATCAGACCATCTTATACACCTAGAATTCTAATAAATGAGTCATCAGACCATATTATACACCTAGAATTCTAATAGATGAGTCATCAGACCACATTATACACCTAGAATTCTAGTAAATGAGTCATCAGACCACATTATACACCTAGAATTCTAATAAATGAGTCATCAGACCACATTATACACCTAGAATTCTAATAAATGAGTCATCAGACCATATTATACACCTAGAATTCTAGTAAATGAGTCATCAGACCATATTATACACCTAGAATTCTAATAAATGAGTCATCAGACCATATTATACACCTAGAATTCTAATAAATGAGTCATCAGACCATATTATACACCAAGAATTCTAATAAATGAGTCATCAGACCATATTATACACCTAGAATTCTAATAAATGAGTCATCAGACCATATTATACACCTAGAATTCTAATAAATGAGTCATCAGACCATATTATACACCTAGAATTCTAATAAATGAGTCTTCAGACCACATTATACACCAAGAACTCTAGTAAATGAGTCATTAGATCATATTATACACCTAGAATTCTAATAAACGAGTCTTCAGACCATCTTATACACCTAGAATTCTAGTAAATGAGTCACCAGACCATATTATACACCTAGAATTCTAATAGATGAGTCATCAAACCATATTATACACCTATAATTCTAGTAAATGAGTAATAAGACCACATGATACACCTAGAATTCTAACAGATGAGTCATCAGACCACATTATACACCTAGAATTCTAATAAATGAGTCATCAGACCATATTATACACCTAGAATTCTAATAAATGAGTCATCAGACCATATTATACACCTAGAATTCTAATAAATGAGTC
Source organism: Glandiceps talaboti (assembly GCF_964340395.1). Taxonomy (NCBI): domain Eukaryota; kingdom Metazoa; phylum Hemichordata; class Enteropneusta; family Spengelidae; genus Glandiceps; species Glandiceps talaboti. The sequence continues at coordinate 3,176,871 of NC_135550.1, read as the reverse complement.
ATCAGACCATATTATACACCTAGAATTCTAGTAAATGAGTCATCAGACCACATTATACACCTAGAATTCTAATAAATGAGTCTTCAGACCATATTATACACCTAGAATTCTAATAAATGAGTCATCAGACCATATTATACACCTAGAATTCTAGTAAATGAGTCATCAGACCATATTATACACCTAGAATTCTAATAAATGAGTCACCAGACCACATTATACACCTAGAATTCTAATAAATGAGTCATCAGACCATATTATACACCTAGAATTCTAATAAATGAGTCACCAGACCACATTATACACCTAGAATTCTAATAAATGAGTCTTCAGACCATATTATACACCTAGAATTCTAGTAAATGAGTCACCAGACCATCTTATACACCTAGAATTCTAATAAATGAGTCATCAGACCATATTATACACCTAGAATTCTAATAAATGAGTCATCAGACCACATTATACACCTAGAATTCTAATAAATGAGTCATCAGACCATATTATACACCTAGAATTCTAGTAAATGAGTCATCAGACCATATTATACACCTAGAATTCTAATAAATGAGTCATCAGACCATATTATACACCTAGAATTCTAATAAATGAGTCATCAGACCACATTATACACCTAGAATTCTAATAAATGAGTCATCAGACCATATTATACACCTAGAATTCTAATAAATGAGTCATCAGACCACATTATACACCTAGAATTCTAATAAACGAGTCTTCAGACCATATTATACACCTAGAATTCTAGTAAATGAGTCATCAGACCATATTTGCCACTTTCAACAGTCATATTCTCACACTTGTTATTATACTGGCCATATCGTACACGACATGGGATGTCTTCATTGGATTCTACTGCATGCTTACACAGTCTAACAAATTCTTGGTATAGTTTACAAGCTTCTTCTTTATTGATGTTGTAATGGTATGTTACATGACGTTTCTTATGCATCCCTCCCAGGGTTGACTGTGGTACGATGAGAACATCGCCTGGCAATTCCAGGACAGATACACGTTCTGCTTCTTTACCTTTTAAATATCGAAGGTTCAACACCATATGGACTGCAAAATAATAGGGAAACCACATTGAACAGAAAATGACATTACTTCAATGGAATCTTATTTATTTACACCACTTATTAGTGCACAGCGTTATTCTTACTTCATTTAAAAACAGTTTATGATGGACAGTACACATCTTAACAGTAAGTCTACATACTAATGGACAGTACACATTCTAACAGAAAGTCTACGTACTAATGGACTGTACACATTCTAACAGTAAGTCTACGTACTAATGGACAGTACACATTCTAACAGAAAGTCTACGTACTAATGGACTGTACACATTCTAACAGTAAGTCTACGTACTAATGGACAGTACACATTCTAACAATAAATCTATGTACTGATGGACAGTACACATTCTAACAGTAAATCTACGTACTAATGGACAGTACACATTCTAACAGTAAGTCTATGTACTAATGGACAGTACACATTCTAACAGTAAATCTACGTAATAATGGACTGTACACATTCTAACAGTTAATCTACGTACTAATGGACAGTACACATTCTAACAGTAAGTCTACGTACTAATGGACAGTACACATTCTAACAGTAAGTCTACGTACTAATGGACAGTACACATTCTAACAGTAAATCTATGTACTAATGGACAATACACATTCTAACAGTAAATCTACGTACTAATGGACAATACACATTCTAACAGTAAATCTACGTACTAATGGACAATACACATTCTAACAATAAATCTACGTACTAATGGACAGTACACATTCTAACAATAAGTCTATGTACTGATGGACAGTACACATTCTAACAGTAAATCTATGTACTAATGGACAGTACACATTCTAACAGTAAGTCTGTGTACTAATGGACAGTACACATTCTAACAGTAAGTCTACGTACTAATGGACAATACACATTCTAACAGTAAATCTACATACTAATGGACAATGCACATTCTAACAGTAAATCTACGTACTAATGAACAGTACACATACTAACAGTAAGTCTACGTACTAATGGACAGTACACATTCTAACAGTAAATCTACGTACTAATGGACAGTACACATTCTAACAGTAAGTCTACGTACTAATGGACAGTACACATTCTAACAATAAGTCTATGTACTAATGGACAGTACACATTCTAACAATAAGTCTACGTACTAATGGACAGTACACATCTTAACAGTAAATCTATGTACTAATGGACAGTACACATCTTAACAGTAAGTCTACGTACTAATGGACAGTACACATTCTAACAGTAAGTCTATCTACTAATGGACAGTACACATTCTAACAGTAAGTCTACGTACTAATGGACAGTACACATTCTAACAGTAAGTCTATGTTCTAATGGACAGAACACATTCTAACAGTAAGTCTACGTACTAATGGACTGTACAGATTCTAACAGTAAGTCTACGTACTAATGGACAGTACACATTCTAACAATAAGTCTACGTACTGATGGACAGTACACATTCTAACAGTAAATCTACGTACTAATGAACAGTACACATTCTAACAGTAAATCTACGTACTAATGGACAGTACACATTCTAACAGTAAGTCTACGTACTAATGGACAGTACACATTCTAACAGTAAGTCTACATACTAATGGACAGTACACATTCTAACAGTAAGTCTACATACTAATGGACAGTACACATTCTAACAGTAAATCTACGTACTAATGGACAGTACACATTCTAACAGTAAGTCTACATACTAATGGACAGTACACATTCTAACAGTAAGTCTATGTACTAATGGACAGTACACATTCTAACAATAAGTCTACGTACTAATGGACAGTACACATTCTAACAATAAGTCTATGTACTAATGGACAGTACACATTCTAACAATAAGTCTACGTACTAATGGACAGTACACATCTTAACAGTAAATCTACATACTAATGGACAGTACACATTCTAACAATAAGTCTATGTACTAATGGACTGTACACATTCTAACGGTCAGTCTATGTACTAATGGACAGTACACATTCTAACAGTAAGTCTTCATACTAATGGACAGTACACATTCTAACGGTAAGTCTATATACTAATGGACAGTACACATTCTAACAGTAAGTCTACGTACTAATTGACAGTACCATTCTAACATTAAATCTGTGTACTGATGGACAGTACACATTCTAACAATAAGGCTATGTACTGATGGACAGTACACATTCTAACAATAAGTCTACATACTGATGGACAGTACACATTCTAACAGTAAGTCTACGTACTAATGGACTGTACACATTCTAACAGTAAGTCTACGTACTAATGGACAGTACACATTCTAACAATAAGTCTACGTACTGATGGACAGTACACATTCTAACAGTAAATCTACTTACTAATGAACAGTACACATTCTAACAGTAAGTCTACGTACTAATGGACAGTACACATTCTAACAGTAAGTCTACGTACTAATGGACAGTACACATTCTAACAGTAAATCTACGTACTAATGGACAGTACACATTCTAACAGTAAGTCTACGTACTAATGGACAGTACACATTCTAACAGTAAGTATATGTACTAATGGACAGTACACATTCTAACAGTAAGTATATGTACTAATGGACAGTACACATTCTAACAATAAGTCTACGTACTGATGGACAGTACACATTCTAACAGTAAATCTACTTACTAATGAACAGTACACATTCTAACAGTAAGTCTACGTACTAATGGACAGTACACATTCTAACAGTAAGTATATGTACTAATGGACAGTACACATTCTAACAATAAGACTATATACTGATGGACAGTACACATTCTAACAATAAGTCTACATACTGATGAACAGTACACATTCTAACAGTAAGTGTATGTACTAATGGACAGTACACGTGCTAACGGTAAGTATATGTACTAATTTACTGAACGTATTCTAGCTATAAGGTGATGTAGTACGGCCAGCCTTAATTCTGTACTTAGGGATAGTAATCACTAATATACCCTATCAGGTCCTAGTGCATGTCTTTGTAGTGGATTGACCGGCGTAGAGAACCAGAGAATCAGATCCGTACACTTTAGATACTACATTCGTCATTGTTATCAGTTCTAGACTGAAAGTTACAAGGCAAGGATAATGACTAAACCAATCCCTACTTAATATACATGTTCCAGCTCATGAATAGTAATGTATTGATTAGACAGAGCACATGTCACACTGACAAGTACAAGTACAGAGTAAAAGTTTCACATGTTCTCTTGATTCTTAGGGAATGTTGTTGCAGCAAAGCAGGTGAAGCAAAGTACTAATTGCGTAACTTCAGATACTACGTCATGTATACATTCTAGTGAAAATTATACGCTCGTATATTACACTGGTTTTACTGTATATTGTCTTCTGATACAGGTATGTACATGTATATTGTCTTCTGATACAGGTATGAACATGTATATTTTGACTACTTTAACTTGAAGTTGTTGAACTCAATTCCTTTCATACATCTTGCTATAAAGCTGGTGGTGTTTTGACAGGGAGTACATGCAAGTGTGTATTGAATTTGGTTAGTTTAGGATGCACGTCTACTCACCCATCTTGTTCAGAAGTTCCATTGTACAGTCCCTGAGAAAGCATACATACACTACAACACCCTTGCTGATCTGTGAAGAAAGTATCACGAAAATCTGTCATCAAGTAGAAAGTATAAAGAGTGACTTGTTATGACTGACGAATTAAAATGAAAAGTTCTGTTATCTTTACGTCATTCTTGGAGTAGTCCACTTAACTGGTGGGTGACACTGTCGCATGGATATGAGAGACCGAAACAAGTTAATACACGTATGGCGTTCATACTTCAATGGAATTATTGTACAGCATGAGGTCAAAACGCTCCATAAAATAGACATGCAATGGAAACACTTGTAAGACTCCATTGCAAATATCAATATTATCAGTAAAGTTTAGTCATTTCTAATTTGCCTTTCAATGTACTTTACCTTAATTCCATATATACCGAAATTAAAGCTACACTTTTTTTAAAGTCCAGAGTATTATATCTCATCATTAAACACCCACATTCCTGAGTGAATACTTACATCATAATTCATGATGAAAATGATTATTAAAATGTAAAATAATTATATAATATTATATAGAAAATAATGATTTTAATAATAATCGAGTTTATTTGAATATCAACCACCCTAAGTGGAATAGTTTGTTATGCTGAGTTCAAAAAATGGGGTCAGTTTATGAACATCCGTTGCCATGGTAACGAAAATCACCATAATATGCAGATTATTTTTCCAAATTTTGACATAAAAAAAAAATTTCCTTGCTTTTTGGATCTATTATAGTCGGTGCTATCCAATGTAACAAACTATCTAAAATAGGATAGCTGTTTCCATGGAAATATACAGGCGGCTTAAAAATGTTGATTTTTGGTAAAATATTTTCTGCTGACAAAAGGATGTAATGAATTTAATAATAATCAGGTTTATTTGCATATTGCCCACTCAAAGTGAGGTAGTTTATTATACAGAGTTCAAAAAAAGTTACCATTTTATGAAAATCAGTTGCCACGGTAACACAATCATCACATTATGTGGATTGTTTTGGAAAATTAGACGTAAAACATGAGCAAAAAAATGTGAGAAAACATTTCCTTGCTTCTAGCATGTATAAGTTAGCCATGTCAGTTGTAACACAAATTGCCTAAAACAGGGTAGCTGTTTCCACGAGGTAATTTATTTGTTATACTGGGTTTTAAAAAATAGTCACAGACATTAGTTGCCATGGCAATAAAATCACCACAATTGCAAAATTAGACATAAAACATGAAAAAAAGTGAAATATACAAAAGATCTCCTTGCTTTAGAGTAAATGGAGAAAAACAGAGAAAAAACTTTATATTTTGTCAAAGTACGGGTAAAATTACAATTTAATACAAATGAAAGTCAATACATGACGTGTTGTTAATAAAACGTGTATCTGACTTACATTGCTAGTACTTAAAAACAACTAATAGTACACGCGTACCTTCCTTTACCTTTCTACAAAGTTCGACACCCTTTCAAATAATGATACACGGTATTATTGTCAATGTTTCAATGAAACAGTGACATTTTCGTTATATTCCTGGATGTGTAGTTCTTAGAAAATGTTCCTACTTAGCACATAAATTTGAAGATGAGACCCTGAGTTGTAAACAGTGGTGTTATACTCCGTTCAATTTGAAAGGTGTTGAGTAACTGCAACTGATTCATGATGATCAACACAGATAATGTACCTGAAAGTAAATCCAGGTATTACATTTTCTGCAGAACACAGTAATCCCTGTGTCAGTACATAGTTTCAGGACAGAAGGTTTCAAACAAACAACATTCTGAACTTCATTCAACACTCTTCATTCGGTAACTTGAAAGTTTGGAAAGCTTTGTGAGACGAATTCAAATACATGTACGTGTGGTCGCGTTGATCTCGTCTCTGTCACAGAATATTTGCCTATTTCAAGACAGAGATGTACTGTTACAATCGAGGTACTTATATCAGACATTACTGCACTCCAACCCTTGAGTAAGTAAGCCACAATGTCACACTCACAGAATAGATTAATCGTCTACGTATCTAAATAGATTCTGATTTTACTGTATTGTCTTGTCGAAGAAAGCAACACGTTTTAGTACACATTAAGTACAAACGATAACTAAAAAGAAAAACTATAAAAATGTTTAAAACACTATTAGTTTAAGAAATTTAAACATTTTGGTTTCTTTATTTCAGTCGAGGATTTTAACATTCATTGATTGTCATGCATTTGCCACATTCCTTTTAACTTGTTAACTATGTGATTTTTATTGTCACATAATATTAAGCCCCTTAACTTGTAATAATAATACATGTAATAATAACAATGATAATAATAATAATAATAATAATAATAATAATAATAATAATAATAGTACATGGTTTATTAAAACAAAATAGTGACTAAAAATAAAATGGTCTAACTGCTTGATTTCACATATCAGTAAATTAACATGTTGAGAAACAAAAAAAATAGTTGATAAATAAGACAAGACATTTTAATAGTCCTAAAAGTCGCAAAAATCTAATAAAATACAAAATACAATGATGAAAATTAAAATGGCAGTTACGAGGAACAATATAAAAGGCATGTATACAAAAACCAAAAATAATTACCTATTGATGGACGTGCCACTGGTGGTTAAATGCAAAAGAGATGTTGTTGTAGGTATAGAAGAAGGTTGACATCATGTTTATTTTCCCCTAAACCCAGAAATATTGCTATAAAATGGACACACGTCACAGTCTCGATCCCATTCAAACATTCCATTCCATCAATTTGGACCTGATACTTTTTGATGGATTAAAATCAATCGCTATATTGAAGTTTTATAGTCACGCGATGGTGTCGTTCCAAGTACCCCTTCGAGAGTTGATTGTCCGCTACTTATGAGACGAATTGTTGGCAGGTCCGACAATGAATTGTATGGACAATCATTCCATCGATCGGCCTAGACCAATCTCATCACACAGTGTGCGCTCCTTCTGACACTATTTTATATATTTTCAAATTGACACTTAAGTTTAAGTTTAAATAACTTAAGTTATTTTGATTGTGGTTTTCTTCAAATTGTCGTGAACTATAATGTTAAAGTTATGGAAACGTACCTCAATGAAGTCAACTGTACTTTCAGCAGGAGACTGCACCTGTACACGTGCCGATGTACACTGCTGTAATACTATTCGAGCTCTAGGCATTGACGCTCTTGTTGGATTCGGTGATAATTTATCCATCCTCTGGCAGCCTCAGACTATCTCGAGGTAGTAGCGATCTACAATTTACCAGGAAAAACACAAAATGTCAAATCTACGATATTTATATCCATGGCCACTTTCTGAACTTCCCCAAACTAAAGTGGTAATACCTTATAGTCCTCCTGTCTTGTGTAGTGAAACACACGTACTCGTGTTTCGTCAATGAAGACCTTTATTGACTCAACAACTTGGTTTACATATCAAAGACGACCTTTATGTCGACTTCAATGATCGCCCAATAGTCGTGAAGAATTCGATTTTCAAAACTTGTATTTGATATGCATTCATACAAAAGGTAGCTGCTACTGGAATTATTATTATCAATATACATGTATACGCATATACAAGTCTTATGGACGATCGCACAATGTCACACAAGCTCAAGAAACGAGCTTCGTTCGTTTAGGACACCCCAAATGAACGTTCACAGGGTCGATATCGACGATTCTAGGATTCTAGGACAACTGCCCCCCGGACAATTTCCCCCGGACAATTGCCCCCGAAGGCCAACTGCCCCCAGGACAATTGCCCCCCGGACAACTGCCCCCGAAGGACAACTGCCCCCGGACTACTGCCCCCGAACGAAAAAAAAGCAAGTATTACAGATGATCGGGTTTGTCATTCATTAAAAAGTCACTGTCGGCAACTTACCGCCGCAATTTGCGTACATTATACTCACTACATTCACATGTTTTACTCTATTGTTATCTGTGATAATTGTTACGTCATTCATAAAAGTCGGCATGATGATTTAACTTACCGCCGTAATTCACATAATTTCAGTGAAAACATCAGTGAAGACATCAGTTGAACAACAATCAATATCATATACAGGTGCAACTACATGGAACGACATCAAATACAATATCAGGAAGGAACCAAGACTACATAGTTTCAAGTGGTTACTTCAAATGGATTTACTAAAAGAATATATAGCAGAGTTGGCATTCTTTTGTATTGAACTGATAATAAATAAATCTTTTCCAGGGGGGCAATTGTCCAGGGGCAGTTGTCCTTCGGGGGCAATTGTCCGGGGGGCAGTTGTCCTGTTACCGACATGGACACAGTATTATATGAATGATGTAAACCATGGAGAAAACTGTGGCGGTTACACCCCTACGATTGATGCAATGTAAAAACATAATGGTAAACTCATTAAAATATTACCAGAAACCCAGCACTGTATGTCACATTAGAAGTAAATTTTAACCAACTTATCAACATCTCAGAACCTGTTATCCTTGAAGGCGTGAAGGCGAAAAGGAAGTTCAGCAATTACATTGACGCCAGATCCCTTCCTCCTAAACGAACGAAGTTCGTTTTATTGAGCTTGTGTGACATTGTGTAATCATCCCTTAATACCAGGAATTATGAGGTCTTAAGCCTTAACTCAAAGAGTTTCACGCTTTTGAGATAATCAGACTGCTGAAGAAACAGTTAATCAAGGTATTGTCGGGACATCTATTTGAGAACAAATAGACCTTGATAAAATTTCTTAGTTTCTGGTATTTAGTATACTATGCTCTGCTACTATAATAGAGAGAGAGAGAGAGAGAGAGAGAGAGAGAGAGAGAGAGAGAGAGAGAGAGAGAGAGAGAGAGAGAGAGAGAGAGAGAGAGAGAGAGAGAGAGAGAGAGATAGACAGACAGACAGACAGACAGACAGACAGACAGACAGACACACATATGTATGACATTGACATTGTGCTAGAATAGTCTATGCAGTGTTGTATGTAAGTATTATCACTTGAAAGTTGAATTAAAAAAATTATAAATTGGACTTGTTAATGACGATTCATCGTAAACCATAGCCGTACCGTCAAGAGGTATATCATATATCACATATATCACAGGAATGCTGACTAGTCAGACAACTTTAATTTAATCTAAACTAATCCGTCATTTTATGCAGATGTTTTGGATAACAACAACAATAGCAGCCACAGCAGCAACTTCCTTACAGTCACCAAAACAGCCACCGCACTTTTGCTCACATTGCCTTAACAAGACCACCAGCACCACCAGCACCGACGACGACAACAAGAACAAGAACAAGAACAAGAACAAGAACAACACAAACACAACACAACATTTGTAATCTGAAAGGTTCAGTAAGACCTAAATAAGTGTGTGGTTCCGATTACGCTCAATTTTAGAATAGTTTACTGAAGGCAGTGAAAAACTAGGTTAACCGGAACCAAACAATTATTTTAGGTAGGTAGATTTTATATTTTTTTATTTTCTTATCATGCGTGAGTGTCTAGTTTAGGTAGTTATGATTTCCGTTGTTTTTCATATAGTCTCTATGTTATTGGTTTCTTCCCATTGTGTTATTGTCTTTTTTAGTTGATGTCAGATTCCGCATCCACTATTTCTCGCGAGACTTCATAATTTTCGCGATTTTATTACGAATACGTGAAAAAACGTTTCGGGTCAGCACTGAAAAACTAGGTGGGGTCGGGTAACCGGAACCAAACCATTTTTTTTATTCGGCCTAATGGCGAATCTGTTTGCATAAAATCATTAATTATGCAATTATCCATTAAAATTAGAAACTATACAAACAGGCTGTAGAGGATATGTATGTTTTCTCATGGTTGATGTATGTGATAAATTATATGCAATTTGAAGGGTGCGTTCAAAAGATATAGCTTAATTGCTGAAGATCATTAATAATTCAAATTACTCATTAAAAGTAAAAGCTGTCAAGAAACCTCATGTGCGCATTGTTATGGTTGACATATGTACCAAACTCTATGAAATTTTAAGTTTGCATTAACCTAATTACCGAAAGTCGCTAATCACAAATTATGCAAATTACTCATTAAAACTAAAAAAATACCGCCAATGGTATTGTAGCACAACAGTGCAGTTTTTAAAAATGTTTATCGATATGCTAGTCCATGCTAACAATAGGTGTTCATTTGCTGAATGACTATCCAGTTGCCTATCCAACCATGTTGCTGCTATCTTTGTGATATACGCGATCATTTGGCTGTTGTTATGGGTGTGGTCATGTTGCTAGATATATTTGCATACATTTTTGTTTGTTTTTTTCACTTGTGTATGAATTGCTGATATTATCATTGCAATATACGTGATCATTTGGCTGTTGCTATGGGCGTGGTCTTGTTGCTAGGCACATTTGGTTGTTGCTGTGGGCGTAGTCTTGTTACTAGGCAAATTTACATACATTTTTTGAATGTTTACTCATTTGCCTAACAGATGATGTTATTTGAGCAAAATATACTGCCATTCGGTTGTTGCTAAGGGCGTGGTCATGGTTGCTAGGGCCAATTGTGTCATAATATTTTGAAGAAAATCTGCAGAATAACACTTCTAGAAACATTTCACCAAGTTTCAGTCTCATTGACAAAGTACTTTTTGAGATATAAATTTTTGACTAAAATTCACATTTTTACACCTAATTTGCATATTACTAATGAGATCATTATATGCTTAATACTTCTTCATCTATACACCCACAGATGCATCCCTCTTAAATAACAGCCCAATCTGCTGGGTAGTATTGGAATTATAGGTTTTTGACCAAAAAGACACATTTTAAGCCCTAATTTGCATATTACTAAGGGAATCATCATGTCATGAACAAATCCTAATTTACTCAAATCTAATGTCCCCATCAAATGTCATGCCAATCTGCCTAGTACTTTTGGAGTTTAAATTTTTTGATAAAAAATCACACTTTTTGACCCAAAACCCACATCAGAGTTTGACTTTAAGTTGTTCACACACACACACACACACACACACACACACACACACACACACACACACACACACACACACACACACACACACACATACACACACACACAGACAGACAGACAGACAGACAGACATACACTTTGCCATGCCTATAGCACTACTGAACCTTCAGTTCAGTTGTGCTAAAAAAAGCATCGTTAAGGTACAGCTTAATTACTGAAAATCATTAATTATTCAAATTATTCATTAAAAGTAAAAGTTGTATCAACAAAATTCATAGGACAGGTGCGTATTATTATGTTTGATGTATGTACCGTATTATATGAAATTTGAAGATTGCATTCTTAAGATACGGCCTAATTACCGAACAATCATTAATTTATGCAAATTTTTCATGAAAATTAATACAAATTTTATAGGACATATGTGCTTTGTTATGGTTAAGGTATCTGACGAATTATATCCAAATTGAAGCCTGCATCCTTAAGATATAGCCTCATTATCAAAAATCATTATTTCTGTAAATTATTCATTCAAACAGTAAGCTATATCAACAGACTTTATAGGACATGTGCGCTTTGTTATGGTTAACGTATGTACTAAATTATATTGAATTTGGAGAATGTGTTCCAAAGATATGGCTTAATTACTTAAAACAATTAATTATGCAAATGAATAAATGTTCATTGGATGTTTACCAAAATCTAATCAGGTCTTGTCATTACCATATATGGAAGATGTGTAGCAAGTTTAATTAGAATCGATGCAGTAGCGTTTGAAATATCGTGTCTACACACAGACGGACGGACACAGACAGACAGACAGACAGACAGACAGACAGCTAGCCTCTCCTTATGGGAGGTAAAAATGAAGTAACTTAGAAATAATTGGCAAAGAAGAAAACTGATTAGAATGTTTCACTTACTCATTCATATCTTGCGATTCGACTAAATTTCATAAATCAAGTAATTCGACCACAAACAAATCGTAATTATTAAAATCAAATTGATGGGGTTATTACGGTGCTTTACAATGGTGGCAGTGGTGGGGTAAGGTAGCAGTAGGATTTGGAACAGATGGCAGTGGTGGGATATGGTAGCATTAGGATTTGGAATAGTTGGCAGTGGTGGGATATGGTAGCATTAGGATTTGGAATAGTTGGCAGTGGTGGGATATGGTAGCATTAGGATTTGGAATAGTTGGCAGTGGTGGGATATGGTAGCATTAGGATTTGGAATAGTTGGCAGTGGTGGGATCAGGAGAAAATATCAATAATGTATTAATAAAAATGAGTCAAAGTAAAATGTGACCCTCACCTAATTTTCATTTTCTAAAATATAGCCCTCCCCAAGAAACTTTTTGTAAAAAAGTGACATTACTCCTATTCCCCTGCCCCTTGTAATTACTGAAGGCTCCGAGGGCCCTAACCAACAATAACCAAAGTATGTCTACCTTCACTGAGATATCTTTCACTTACGTCACCCGAATACTACACATTGATATGTTTATAATCTCTGATTTTTGTATATCAATCGTTTTTTTACGATGCCATGATCCCACATTACACATTTTATGGAAATATTTAGCACTTGGAATGACGTGTAAAGTTGACAGAGGGAATAATTGATATAGAGATTTGTTTACTATCGAGTGCACATACGCAGAAAAACTCTACTATAAAAACTTGTATTGGAATTACTATCGTGATAGCGATTGCATATATATATATATATATATATATATATATATATATATATATATATATATATATATATATATATATATATATATATATATATATATATATATATTCATCCATGATCGACCAAAGAAGCACACGTTTCTTGACAGAAATTCGACAAATCGTTCACACACAATGGATGACCCCTTTATAGAGAGTGAATATACTCCCAATACCCTAAATAAACGTTTAATGTAGTAATGGAGCATACAACGAATCTGTGCATTTGTCAACAACTTTCGTATTACAACTGTTCTTGCCAATAACTACGCAAGTATCGGAATGATATGTAATATTAAGGTATATGACAATAAAATTGAAAGAGCATAGGTAACAGATGGCTACTTGATTCTGCAATGATATGACGTCCATCACGTCCGTGGTATTTACTGTCATCTTATGTTTTATTTCTGGCATTTATTCTAGAGAGTGTAATGATATTCCACAATTATTTTATTGCTCACATGATTCAGGTGGATGGAAAAATGGTCGAATACAAACGAAAATATCCCCGACAAGAGTCTCTTTTCAAGTTGTCTTAAGCAGGATGGGGTGGTTAGGCTGGGGTCAGAATTTAAGGAGGGGGGGGAGATTTATTTCATTGGTAAAACAAAATTTCGCAACCCCCTTTGCGCTCTCAAAATAAATTCATGCCCCCCCCCCCCCCGCCGCGAAATGGACCTGAGAATTTTCGTAGGGCCACTCCCGGCAAGACATATTTTAATGTTAAATTATACAGTACCCCCCCCCCCCGCTTCACAGATGTACAGTATGGTACACTACATTTAACTAACAGTGGAAATCAACTTTAGCGTCCATACATAACAATGAGAGATTTCTTTACAAACAGATATCGGCTTTGCGAAAAAGCTCTCGCATTGGGCTGTAACCTGTACTTAGAAATACTTAGTCAGCAGGGTTTTCTCTTTCAATCTTGATTTTGGGCAGAAACAGCATCCCTTATGATAGATAGTGGGGAGGGTGTGGAGCCCACGGTAATAACTTTTTTTGAAAGTAAGGACATGTAGGAGGCCAATTAGGGGCATGAAATTCCAAACCATACACATTTTAGGGGACGTAGGTTCAATTCCTACACGTGTCACTTTTCTTTCCTCATTTATAACAAAGTATCCAAAAAAGTGTTTCAAAAAGCCCAGCCTTGCTTCAAAAACCTATTCCTATGTTGGCCACAAATAGGCAGGGAGACCTGTGAATCTATTTAGATCCTTAAGTAAAGGTTTAAGCTTTATAAAAAGAGTTGGCTTCTCACCATTGCTTCGAGGAAAGAAGGTATACCTCAGGATAAATTCATGTTATCTACCACTTGGCACGTTAGCTCAGCTGAGAACTCTGACTAGTGTTTAGGGGACGTGGTTTCAATTCCTACACGTGTCACATTTCTTTCCTCATTTATAACAAATGCATACACATTAATAGGAATGTTTACATTTACTCGGTAAACGACCGTTCCTGAAGTTAAATTTGGTTCAAATGACAAATCATGAGCAAAATATTTCGCGCGCCCCCCTTTCAGACCATCAGAATTTCCATGCCCCCCCCTTTGAACCTAAACTATTTTTCATGCCCACTCCCAATGTCTCCCCAGTCCCCTTGTTGTAAATTCTGACAGCAGCCTTAGATGAAATGAAAGTGTGTGTGTGTGTGTGTGTGTGTGTGTGTGTGTGTGTGTGTGTGTGTGCCTGTGTCATAATTTTCTTAAAAACGGCTGGGTCAATTATAATAAAGTTTGGTACATATAATGTTAGGGATAATGGTAGAACTGATTAGTTTTTGAGTGAGATCTGCTCATTTTAATCAGGGCAATTTGCATATCAATGAAATCGACTAATTAAGCGATATCTTGTTGATTGTTAATTAGATTCGTGTGTAATTTGGGAAGGTATTAAAATGGCGACGGCTGTGTGTGTGTGTGTGTGTGTGTGTCTGTGTCTGTGTGTATGTATGTATGTATGTATGTATGTATGTATGTATGTATGTATGTCTGTATGTCTGTCTGTCTGTCTGTCTGTCTGTCTGTCTGTCTGCCTGCCTGCCTGCCTGCCTGCCTGCCTGCCTGCCTGCCTGTCTGTCTGTCATTTTCTTAAAAACAGCTGACTCAATTATAATAAAATTTGGTACATATAATGACAGGGGTAATGGCTAGAACTGATTAGTTTTTGAGTGAGATCTGTTCATGTTAATCAGGGCAATTTGCATATCAATGAAATCGACTAATTAAGCAATATCTTGGTCATTGTTTAATTAGATTCGTGTGTAATTTGTTTGGCACATTGATAACGATAAAATATAGATTGAAAGATTGAAAAAAAGTTAGTTCGTAATCTCTGTCTGACTTTCAAATCACAATTTGAATTAATACAATTACTAGTACGAATTTAAGAGGAATCGGAAGGCTGCCCTCAGCGGCCATCCGCTGTCAACGCAGTTGGTGTTATACATGTCGTCGAGTGAGGACACTGCCTGAGCTAGATATAGCGTTTCGATCAGACCAAATCCGAAACATTTGGTGAGTATACATATACTATATATTTAGATCTTTCTTTAGGTCTAGTGGGTCTACATTTCAATTGAGTAAATAAATCCCTGTACGATGTTCAATTCCATCAGAATACAATGAAATCACTAAGGGACCGTTCAGTTTCTCTGACCCCCCCCTCCTATCTGTAAAACCAAAAACAGGCTTACCCCCCTATCACTTAATTCTAAAGCATGATGACCCCCTCCACCATATATATATATATATATATATATATATATATATATATATATATATATATATATATATATATATATATATATATATATATATATATATATATATATATATATATATATATAATATTCACATGACAGATCGTGACTCAGTGTGGACTGCTTGATTGTCTTGCATCCAGTTTATAAGATCCCGGGTTAGCACTATCATAATTATAATTATTGAGTACACAGGGTAAATATATTCCAAAAGGAGTTTAATAGCATCTTGTCAGTGAAAGGTAGGGGGGAAGCTTGAGAAGGGAATATGTATATCTCTTATTGGGGGTCCTAGGGCCTGGAGATTTTTTATTCTGAAAAGTCCATTTTGAGACTATTCAGACCCTTTCAGACAATAATTTCCAAGCTTTACAAGACAGCACCAACATGTAAAAAACAACTACATAGGGTTGAAATACTTTTGAAATATACTTTGATAGCATCTTGACAGTAAGAGGGAAAGAGCTTGAGACTGGGATATGTCCACCTCATATGGGAAGTCCGTGGGGGTCTCCCTCTAGAAGCCCTGGAGGATTTTTACTCATAAAGCCAATATTTAGGCTATTCAGACCCTTTCAAGCAATAACTTAATCCATGCTTTACAAGGCAGCACCATCAAGTGTCAGAAAATATTCTTTATGACTTACATTGGGTTGAAATATGTTCTTAAAAAGTTATGGTAGTATCAAAAGACAATATCATCTCAAATTAGAATTGGGTGAAAATATTTAAGAAAAGTTTAATACCATGACAGTAAAAAAGGTTGTTGATGCATCTGATTGTTGGTTGAATGCATGAGTGACCTCTGGGGATGAGGGTGTCCTTGGGGTTTTCCCCCTGGCAGATCTGTAGTTTTTGGCTTCTATTAAGGCAATGTTTAGGTTATTCATAGCCTTTGAGGTAATATTTCCAAGCTTCGAATAGCTAATGTAAATGTAAGTTTTGAATGAGTTTCCCATGTCACATAAAAATGGGCCCGTAACATTGGTATAGGGGCATTAATATTTCATGTATAATAAAGTCACCGGTATGTTAGAGAACTTTAGGTGGTCATACCTAGTGTATAATAGAAACTGGAATCTGATGAGATGTGGTGATTTATAGTGTCAATAACATGTAATGTCCATTAATCATTAATACATGGTGTATTGTTTTAATGATTTGGAGAATGTGTACATGTCCGGATGATGCATGGGCAGTCGAACGGGTATCTACAGACTGCATGTGTGTACATTTAGTATGAGTAGACACGGTCACCTGTCATTTCATATAAAATATGTTTTAAATTTTTTCGAACATAGAGTTGTGTGGTCACTACATGAACACAAGTCAGAATTAGATGATAACGTTTTTCATTCTCACATTGATTTGACCTCTACAGTCGTGACAAACACAAAATACTGTCATTGTTTACCATTGCATTGTGTAGGGAGCCTGCTTACATTTCTTAACTCTTTGCATTATTTCGCCTAAAGTGCAGTCCCAATTGTATTGACATATGTATTTTCTGTGCCATTATATTGCATAGTTTTCCCTCAGGTTGTACACGCTATACCACTACATGCATAATGTTTACTACTTACGGGTGATGTCAATTAAAAATAATTTTTCGTTGGAGGGGGGGGGGAGAAGGTTACGAGTCCATTTAGTTTTGCATGTGTCAGAATTAGAATCGCATAAAGGATTTTTAATTGATCACAATAAAATTCATACAATGGAAGAATAACAGGCAGTGATATTTTAATGTCTTTAAGTTACCAGATAATAGTTTCTCAAAGTATCTCTTAGGACAATTTGAATCCATGTGTGACCTATGACATGCAGTTGATGTAACTATTCCCAACAATTTGGCCTGTGCTTTCAATCAATGGATAGTCGGTATGTATAGAACTGCTGTGTTCGATGATAACGTTCTCTTGTTTCAAATAGTCAGCAGAAACAATAATGGTATAATGGTTGCAAATACCTTTGGTCGGTCACAAAATGAAGTCAGCGAACTACTAGATAATGTTTGGTGGTCTGCGAAATTGATTGTCATATTTACTGTAAGACATACATTACTGTAGGTGTCCATAATATACTGTACTTCAATAAGGAACTGTTTTGTGTTTATGGAGTGTATATATGGATATTCATATATGCATAATATATTTGGGAAGAGTATGAAAGGAGATACATCCCTTCCAGAAGTAGTAATTTTAAAGATTACAGCTAATTGGGAAAAACTTCATCACACCAAACTAACAATCCATAATATACAGATATTTTGTTATCCTTACCAGTAGGGGTGTTTTCCAAAGCCATCGCCACTTCAAGTGATCTTTGCAAAATGACGTCATCCCCACTTCAAGTAGTCGAAATAGGATCTCCACCCCTTCACCAAAAAACCGATATATTATACATATTTTAGAAAAGGGGAGGGTCACCTTTTACTTTGACTCATTGTATTGCCTAACATTGCATTCTTTTGGGTTTTTTGACATCCCATCGCTGCCACCGGTTCCAAATCCCAATGCTGCCTTTTGGCCAAGGGTTAAGGTTAGGATTAGGGTTAGGGTTAAGTACCATGATATCAGCCTATGTCAAATTGCTACTGACAACCAGTTGTGATGTGACGAGAGGACTGGGTTTCATAGGTGTAAAACGGGAGCAGTTGGGTAAGATACTAGGGATAATGTTGTGGAGATGTTGACCTCTCTCCTGATGATGTCATGAGTGTGCCAATCTAATCATTGGGATTTAAATTGTGGCCTTCAGCTCAACCAATGAGATCCAAACACAGGTATTTATTAATGCAGTGCCTTCACACACGTCCACATGGCGGTAGTAGCGGAAAATTATCAAATGCATTGGTGGGATGCAGTCCTTACCATACCATTGATTCTGGGTCTCATGCCTTTTACATATCCGATAGCATTTAAATCATGTTTTGAATAAGAGGAGGGTTATGTTTTAGAGAAAGAAAGTTGAGGGATGGCCACCTTTTAGCATGACGGAGTAGGGGAGGGTCACATTATATGCAAGAGTCCGAGCCTAACCCCCCCTGTAAATTCTGAAGGCTCCCTTAACATAGACCGTAACTCGACAACTTGCATATTTCAGCCTAGCTACCTCCTCTACCTGCAGAAATGAAACAACACATGTTTTGCCATTATCTTCCACTGTCTATTTCACGATAAGGGCCTGTATAACTTAGATTGTTACTTGACGGTATCCCTGGTTACTGTACCTACAGAGAAGTTGACAACCGTTGGAGATCGTTGAAGGTGGGCTGAAATTTGTGATGTGATTCGGTGATTAGTTCGTCCTTCCCAGCCTCGCAGAATACGAACAAGGTCTAAAAATCCTTTAGACATTCGGAAAAGTCTTGTGGAATTTAAGGAATAAAGCCACACCACGTTTTGTTTAGTGATGTTGTTAGCTGTGTTAGCTATGCAACTATATTTGTAAGATAGGTTAATACTTGATTGGTTGTATCGATGTTTATAAACATATCATTTGCCTAATTGTGAAGTTTTAATTTATCGCCCACCTCCCTTCTATCTTAGATGACATCTATATACATGTACTGGTGTAGCGTTGTTAAAAAATGACGTTGTAGATAACGAAGAGGACATGCGCTACACGATGAGCAGTGTTGAAAGCTCTATATATTGACCCAATCATATCCGGTAGAGAAATTGTAACTTTATAACTAACTATGATTTCTAAATCATAATAGAAAGATAATTTCTCTCATTTTCTGTTCCCAGTGAGTCAATAATAACTATATAATTTCAATAACTGTCCTTCTAACACGGGTCATCAAAAGGGCACGGCAATTGTAATAAGTACAGAAAAATGATAGCCTTACCTTCCTAACGGTTCCGGTACTCACACACTTATGAAAATATAGCAACTATGTGTTTATCCATGTATCTGAATGAAACCTTTCAATAGTGAATTGTGTGTTTGTCATCAAATCCCTTGTAATGTTTGTTTTAATGTCACAGCAGCTGGAGTGCCGCAGGGAAAAGTTTCGATTGGCCTTAGAATCCTCTATTTGCATCACCTTACCTAATACTTATGCATATATATGCCAAGGTATGTACACGAAATACAATAAACGCGACGTTAAAACAAAAGCCTTTTAGTACATTTTGTCATCCTGGTTTATTGAAAATAACTATTTGATGACCTTGAAATATTGAATAACTATAGACCTTGCAGTTGGTGTAAAATTATCGAAAGAAAGCGATTGTCAATATGATAGTTTCATTTCACTTCATTTCATATTTAACATAACTTTCATCAGCTACAACTATTGTTCTTATACTTCAAAATTATTACGTCATAGATAAGGTGTACTATATACGTCATAGATATGGTGTACTACGTCATATACAAGGTGTACTTTTCTATTGCACATAAGCTGTAGAGTAGATAGTCTATACCCAGACTCTCGTCGCTGGGGACTCTGCCTACGAGACCTCCCCAAACGAGAGTCTGGGGAAGTGAGATTTCAACTCGTCCGCGCAGGAAGTAGCAGTGCATCATGGGAAGTACTTCACGTCCAATATTGCAGCCTGAACGATTTGGGTACCTTCGCTACAGATTATCAATTCGCAAGCGGCTGATATATATTAGTTAGCACATAAATAAACATTGATACAAAACATAACCGTTCAATACAAAAAGCAAAGATGAACACCGTCGAGTACCCAACAATACTATAAGATAACGTCGTCCACGTGATTTTTCACTATCTTCCTGTTTAAGTATACTGGAAAAAACAAATTGATAATTATGGTTGCATGCTCCGGTGGAATTGAGTCAAGACAGTTACACTATCGAGTACACATGATTTAAAGTTTTGTTTCATACTCTTCTCCATGTTACAGCTCGCTATCTTTTATAGCATTTGTCGCATTTCTATGTTTAAATGTCTGTTTCCTTTTGGATGACCTGCACCCTTCCTATTCACGTGTTACAAACTCAAAGCTCTCTAGCCATTTTTAAACTACACCACTATTGTAGTTCAAAGACACTCCCATGTCCATCAATTATGCAAAATGTGTCATTGAGAATTACTGTAGTCGTATTCACATTCATTTCCATGCTTAAAAAAGGTATAGAGCATGAAGATTTCGATTTTCGTTTTAAGTAGTGTTGTTGAAAAGAAATTATCGTTCTCCAAAAATTACGAAACTTAGTATTACTCTCACATTCGTGTTTTTATTCTTAATTATCTGTAGGTTGATAGAACCACTATAACCTATCGAAAAGCCCACAAGTGTGGCTCTATTTAAAAAAAATGTTATTGTTTAATGTAATAGAGATAACGTCGGTGATGACAACCAACATATAATATTATATAAGGTGCATAAGGCGCAAACGAGACAAGAGAATCCATCGTGTATACTTAATAGGTAGACGCAGAAAGGCGTCGGAAATGTCCTGTCGACAGTTCACAAGTGTGGCTCTATAAGTGTCATGATCTCTCACCTTTCTTTATCAGGGTAGACTCTGTGTCGTGAAAAATCCTCAAGTAAAAAAAAGGCAGATTAAAAAAGGAAACGATTCTAATTGACGTAAGGTAGGCAAAGCACTCGTAAGAATCCTGATCAATTAGGAATCAAATATTCTGCACTTCGAGCTCTTCGGAGATGAGGCACATTACAAATCATCTTATTATTATTATTATTATTATTATTATTATTATTATTATTATTATTATTATTATTACAAGTGAAGGGGTTTAAATAGTATATAATAATAAAGCATTGTGTGAGAGACAATTTAGAGGAATGGTTCCTTTTGGTCCTATTGTCAATAAAATGTATCCGTTTGAGCATATATTTGCTATGCCGGCTCATATTTGCTATGCTGATTGACGTTTGAGGGCGCCCTTTCACAACTTTATCTGTACATACTTCTGCATTCAATTTGTGAGAGTCTAAAATATAGTAAAAGTAATTTCAAAATTGCATGTTAGGAAAATGAAAAAGTTAAGGGATGTAATATTATATCATAATAAAAATGTCTGGGAGGACTTTAGTTGAATATCACTGAAGTTGAAGTTTACTACTCAATTAATTTTGCGACATTTCTCATTCAAGATCAAGTTATAACAGTTTGGAGTTTGGTTACTCCTCTGTATATGAATATAAATATAAGTATTATTTAATTTATTACTAATTATGCACACTCCACACTTTAATAACTGAACTTTTAATAATTCAAATCTAATGTATGTCATAATACTGTGGAGTGTGCCCTGTCGACAAAAGTCTAAATGTTTGTATATACTATTAGCAGTTCTGTGCAATGACAAAACATAGATCAGTGTGAAATATCCTCGGGAATCTATAGAGTTTGTTCGAACCTAAATTATTTATTTCTATATGCCAGTGTAACTGACTGTGACTTCACATGTTTCGGACTAGTTTGGCTTTTCTCCTGGGGCGAAACCAGTGGCCATCTCTGATAGGGGTGTGTCGTCATAGGCCCAATTTTAGACCCACTTTGACCAAAAATCAATATCCCATTTTAGACCATTAATTTACAGAGTTTTTTTAGCAAAAAGTTGAGACAAAATACATTTTCCTGAGGGGCAACATTTTTGGGCAACTAATGGCAAATACGATTTGGCAAAGGACAAAGGGCCACATTTTAGACCAAACAAAATCAAATATAATGCAAAGTGGACCCGTTTTAGACTCTTGGGTTCGAAAAAACCCTGACCCCATTTTAGACCAAATGGCTAGAAAACGAACCCAAAAGTGTGGCACATTAATGTATACTCAAATAAGGGACTAGCCCCCCCCCCCTCCCCCGATATTTGTCTGAACAGCTCGCATGACGACCGAGCAAGGTACAGACGAATACATTGTTCTGTAATGATTTATAAAGTTGCTGATGACGTACATTCCCTGAAAACAATATTTGCAATGCGTCTCACAATATTTGTAATATTATTCCGAAATCACTGCTGTTTTCAAATCATCGTAGACTTTCACAACATACAGTTACAAATATTCCATGAAGTGTTTAGTACTAGTAGTAGTATTTCTACTATGCAGCAGTACATTGACAGGTACAAAATTTTGATTTACAGTGTTGCAAAGTTTACTGAAAATATAATCGCTGTGCGAGTGTTATAAAATTTAAGCCAGGTTTTTGAGCTATTGCCGTGCTTATTTTATTGTGGAGTCAAATGGTGTATCCATTCGTGGCAAAATTTGGCCTCAGATTTCTGTTTGCTATGAAGACAGGTGTACTTTATATTTAAGGACCATTTACAAAAATAATAGTTACCAACGTTAGATTTGTTTACGAATTACGTCACTGTACCCATCAATGTCGCTCATCAGATTTCACACTAAATGTGTTGCTTCCCATCAGAAAATTTAACTGAAAGTAAGGGAATTTATGATCGTAACATATTCAGTCATAAAATAATCAGGTTTCTGGCAATTTCCATGACTTGTTTAGAAAGATTGCAGTTCAATACTATTTGGAAGCAACAGCATAAAGTTAGTGCTAAATATTACGTGATCACAATCAATCCCAGTCAACCAGATGCACATGTGCCCGAGGGACCCCACCTCGGGCGATACGGGACAAATGTGGGGGATTAGACCGTGTTTGCCATGAAACAGTGCTGGTAACTACGGAAGCGTATTAGTGCCAAGTTGTAAGGAAAAAAATAAAATTTAAAATCTCGTAATTACGATATTTCAATTCTCGTAATTACGACTTTTTTCTCGTAATTACGACCTTTTTCTCGTAATTACTAGTTTTCAATTCTCGTAATTACGACTTTTCGATTCTCGTAATTACGACTTTTTTTCTCGTAATTACGACTTTTTTCTCATAATTACGACTTTTCAATCTCGTAATTACGACTTTTCGATTCTCGTAATTACGACTTTTTTTCTCGTAATTACGACTTTTTTCTCGTCATTACGACTTTTCGATTCTCGTAATTACGACTTTTCGATTCTCGTAATTACGACTTTTTGAATCTCGTAATTACGAGAATCGTAAAGACATTTCGATTCTCGTAAATACGTCGCAATTATCCGGTAAGTTGATATCTAACTGGAAAAATCACACTGCCATTTTAAGTTCATGTTATAAGCAACAGCTGAGTTCTCAACAACACCCGATCATCGGGTAGTAAGTACATTTAAGGTGAACTGAACACTCTAATACAAGTCCAGTGAAATTACATAACACCTATAGGTTAAAAAAAGAAATGGCAATGAAATAACGTGTTCACATATGTACACACATATACTGGATGCAACAAGAAGTTAGTAGGTTCACTGCAATGTTTAAACAGGCAATCTGTCAATGAACTTAGCCAAATAATAAACACAAAACAAGAATTCCAGAACAACAAGAATTCTTCATCAGCAAAGAATTTGTTCAAATAATGGAGTCCAATATTAAACATATAGATATTCTTCTGAAATTCGGACACGACTCCAACTTATATCCAATGATGAAGATGTAGGGAAACTGTCCAATACAAGCTAGGATTACGACTGATGAAGGACCTAACGAAGGTCCGAAACGTCTTAAAAGAAGGATCAATAAAGTTTCTATCTGGGGACGTCTCGCCAATGCCTTCCTACTAACACCCTGATATACCAGGGTCAATAACCTCGACAAACCGGTCACTAACCCTCAAACTGACCCTCAAACTGACCCTCAAACCAATGTTATTATACCATACCAAATACATATATTCAAGTATTTATCAACCGTGGAAAAGGTCTCCACACATTTTCAAACTTGAAATTTCAAAACCGTATAAATCTGATTTACCTTAATGAAGAAAATTCTAAACTAAAGTTGTGAATTTTACCAAATATCAGATGGTAAATACTATTTTCTTCAATTTCAAATCCATTATTGATTCATTTTGCCGACATATAATGAAAGAATATTCTTCGCTGTTTTAATGCACTCGAGTTTTTTTTAAAGAAACGAAAAACGCAATCAAATCATACAAACCGGTTACCGTGTCAAACACTCTATAGTACATCTGCTTAGTACATCAAAATCATAAGATTCGTGTCTGAACAATTCAAAAATTGAAAAATAACCAACAATAAAAAATCATAATTTCATAATTACGACAATCAAAAGGTCGTAATTACGAGAATCGAAAAGTCGTAATTACGAGAATTGAAATATCGTAATTACGAGATTTTAAATTTTATTTTTTTCCTTACAACTTGGCACTAATACGCTTCCGTAGGTAACATACGTCGATCAGCAGACACTCCGAAAAAACACTGCATGTAACATTCGCCTATGAAATGTCGGAAAAAAATATTTGCAATGTCCCTTGCTGTTTTAACTCATCCATAATTTTAGCAACTAAATTTAATGTAAATTAATGATGATTATTCCTCATCGTCGGCAAAGTCATGTAAACAATACATTTGTAAGCTGGTGAGTTTGTTTCTATCGTTGTCTATCTCACTTGTAATAGCTCGCGCAGCGGCTCAATGACTAATACGCATGCGCGTCGTATATACTATCCGAAAAAATTTGGTGGTTCTCCCATTGCCTCTCCAGAGGGCGCCGTGATCACTGCGTCATAGAACTACGTCCATCTTGGCGGCGACAGTAGGGAGCCCTCCACGACGTTCTCAGGAGAGGGAAGAGCACGTCGTGCTCGTACCCGGTGCTGTCGTGCTCCTGACAGGCGTGACCTTTGACATCCATTACGACGTGTTTCGGCGTCAAATACACTGGCCACTATAGACGGCCGATGCATGTGTGCCCGGTCAGATATGAAGAATGAACTTGTTGTGCAAATCAGAAAATAATATTTCATAGACAATAATAATTGACCCCACTCCCTGTCAAATGACACCACTTTTTGCAACCAAGGGGCCTTTGTCCCCACTTGTTGGAAACCTTGGCAGAACACTGCCGTCTACCCCCGGCCCCCCACCCCCTTAGTATGGGTCTTTCATGGCTGAAGTCGTTGAGGTTTGATGAGGGACAGGGCTCGAAATTAATGCCGTCGCGCGGTACATTTTGCTGCATGTAATAATAGCTCAGAATATTTCCATCATTTTCAAAATTATGCTTAAAATTGGTAAAAGTCATACTGCATTCCTAGCATTCCTAAAAAAACCAATTTCTTGACCAGTTTTTAGCTTTAAATCAGTTGTATCATCGGGGAAATGACCGACTCCATAATGATAATGCGTTTCATGACCTATGACATACATGACCTTGGAAGACGTTCGAGGTTTACATTATTACTTTTAATTACTTTTAAACAGTAAATCCCAAAGGAATTCTGAGTTCAAGAAATGTTTACATGTTATCTGATTATTTTGACAAGTTCACACTGAAGAAAAATGTTTCATAAAAGTAATGATTTATATAAATGAAAATTCCTCTAGCACACTGATGACAATCACGCAAGTGTTTCAAAAAGTTACATACTAAAGTTTAAATTGGATAACTTGAAAAAAATGTTAGCGATGTCAATGCCACTTTGATTAATAGGACAAATGTATTAGTACTCCTGATAAATCATACAATATTTCATGCCTACAGATATACACCCATCAGGATGATAAGTATTCATCTTCTTACAAAGTTATTCTACGGACTTGTCAACCTTGCTAAAATGACGGAAAGAGACCTGTAACAAGGATTCAATAAAGAGAAGAGAAAAGAAGTTGTAGAGAGACTGACATGACAGAAAGGACAGAGAATAGAACTGAAAAAATACAGATTTTTTTTCTGGCCCCCTTTTTTTTATTTCGCCCGCCCGCCCGCCCCGCCCGACTATTCCACTGGAGATGAGAAACAAAAAAAAAATGCCTTCCGACGCGACGCAGGGAGGAGGTTTCGATACAAATTTCTCTTTAAACGGACGAAACAATAGTAACAATTCAAAATGCGAGTAAAGGTATATTTGTATCTTGTAAATTTAGAAACCTTAGAAATTATCAAAAGTTGAAGATAAATTTCTCAATTTATTGTGGCTGAAATACTACAAAATGACAAATACAAAAATGCTACAAGATCAAGGGTACCAATATGAGCAATGTCTTCATCGTTTACTTACAACCAATCGATCGCTCGATCGCATAGGATGATTGTTTAATAATATAATTTAAATGAACTTTCTTAAAGTACATGCCAGAAAAGTAGGAGAAAAGGAAAAAAGTAACTACAGTGTATCTCGTTCGGAGAGGTAACTGGCGAACCATAAATCTATGTTTGTTATGCTATCTATGTCCGTTGAGCTGTGTCCTCGTGTGATTCGGTGCAATTAAGAGTAATTTTGAAAGTAATGTATAGTTAGCTGAACATTTACTACGTAACGTTGGACATAAAGCAGAGATAGCGACATTGGTGCGAAACAGAGGTGACATGTGTATATATCATTTGATATTTGATACATTGCTTATGAGGTTATTCTTCAAATAAAGCGATACGAGAAAAAATACAGAAGTTAATAAAATAATCACTATGCGTGGAGAAAATCGCAAGAACCTTTCTGTTGTCGCCCAGAGACTTGGCCTAATGTCGACTCCGGGCCACAGGGGCACGTATTATTGCTTAGATTGCCGTTTTCTTAGGAAAATATCGGACGAAATCTGCTGCTACAAATGTATCAATCTCTATTCTAGTAGAAATATTTCCTTTTCTCCTTACAGGTAGGAGTATATAGTCAAAAGGTTGTTATATTTAGTCTGTAGACCTGGGGGGGGGGACAATCTAGGAAATATTACACGCCCCTATGCTCCGTACTTGGAAGCCCACGAGCGCCAGAGAGAGAGAGAGAGAGAGAGAGAGAGAGAGAGAGAGAGAGAGAGAGAGAGAGAGAGAGAGAGAGAGAGAGAGAGAGAGAGAGAGAGAGAGAGAGAGAGAGAGAGAGAGAGAGAGAGAGAGAGAGAGAGAGAGAGAGAGAGAGAGAGAGAGAGAGAGAGAGAGAGAGAGAGAGAGAGAGAGAGAGAGAGAGAGAGAGAGAGAGAGAGAGAGAGAGAGAGAGAGAGAGAGAGAGAGAGCGTTTGCTAATGGTCAAACAGTGTCTGGCATATACTGGTGCACATACATATATTGTGTTTGGACCAAGTACAAGGTATAAATCTCTGTCGTCTACAATATCAGATACAAGGTATCACGTGATATTGTTTAGACTATCCTGACAAGGAGTAATATTAACACAATGAGTATTAATCATACTTCATACTAAAGAGTAGAACAATTTAGATTAACTTCTTTTATAAACTATCTATCAAGATTACCATTACGAAACCTTCAAGTTCACTTTTGCCCCAAAGTGTAATATAAGTGAAGCATTCATTGTACGAAACAGTCAAATACGGGGTGTTGAATTGTCTCCTGTAACATTGGTGTTTTTGCTACCATTAGAGTAACCACTCATAAGTTTCAGTCCGTCCCATACTTTCTTCATATCGTTACTTTTAAAATTATTTTCTACTTTACTCTTGTATTCATCCTTCCCTTTCCTTATTTCATATTTTAATTCTTTCTGTACCCATTTCACGTGATGCACGTGTGACCATCAGGTGAACAATCGCCTGGCATTTAATTTTAATATTCATTTTTAATATATAAATTGTGTGGGTGCTCATGACAGTTTGTGAACTATGTCCTCGTGTATCAGTTGGTATCGATCAGATATGGAATAGGTGACAACCTTGTCAAACTCTTAGGGATTTCAAGTACCAACCTATGCTGATCGGTGTATGTGACCTACATAAATCCACGATGTCTACATATATATGAAATTTATTTCAACAGCGCACTGTTCAGCAGTAAGGGAGTGTCCAGATTTTGACTTCTAGGGGGAGGCCGGAGAATTTCTATATTTCTGATTTATTATTTTGATGCCCCCTCCCCACTTGGAAATGATAGGAATCATATACGCCCCTCGCCCAGGGTACTTTTTTCCATGCCCCATGTTTACATTCACACATTACACACACACCACACACACACACACACACACACACACACACACACACACACATGCACACACATGTGTCTGTCTGTCTGTCTGTCTGTCTGTCTGTCTGTCTGTCTGTCTATCTATCTGTCTGTGTCTGCGTGTGCATATATGTGTGTGTAATATGCAATACAAACAGCATTCAGTCACAAAGAACATTTTATTGTAAACATGACTTCCCTTGTGAAAATAAATACTTAAATTTTTAACTTTTAAATATTTTAACTTTTCATACCTTTTAAAAAATAATATTCAACAGTCACCCTAACATGTGTAACTACCTTAAATACACATATGATTTCCATGTAAATCATGATAAGAAGATTACCATTTCCATGCATAATCAAACTAATAACGACATCTTTCGTGTTAGGGAACTACTCAGGTATACTTCTTTAATTAAGCTTTTAATTTCTGTATTGAGTGCAATATTTTGTTCTACTCCCAGTATTCGGTGATTCAGCTTGTCTACAAACCTGTATAAACATTGACATGTTTTCATTGTTCGAATGAATTTCATAAAAAATTCACTATTCAAATGCTATAACTTTACAGGCTGTATTGAAAAGTTGAATATTGGTAGTTTCACTTTGGGAGTAGAAAATAAACTGCAATCATTGCTCAGAACGGCGATACTTAAAATGTATACACCACCTTCAATGCCACTTTGTTGATTGGTTTGTAGTTAAGAAAGTAATGATTATACACATCCATAACTATATATTTTCTGGAAGCTCTTGATCCACTCTTTTCGAATACAATGAAATTGGTAACAAGAGGTGAAAATATCCCAGTCTAAAGCATTTTCCTACCTGTAATTTTTACTTTACTGTCAAGGTGCTATCTAACTTTTTTTTTCTTTAAATAAATATTTCACCCCTATGTAGTTACTATTTACGTGTTGGTGCTGTCTTGTAAAGCTGGGAAATTGTAGCCGAAAAATGTCTGAATATCGGGACACTACAAAAGAATTCTAGAGTCCGTTATTATTTCAAGAAGGCGAGTTTATTTTTTACGAATTATACTACGGTAACTGATCATTTGCATATATTCATGTACAATGACGAACAGTGCTAGCTAGTTACTATTTCAAAAAGACTTCACTTTCACTATATATTGCAGACATTCACAAAAATATGCCTTTACCCAATGATAATTAATGCTATTTTATAATAATTTCATTCAAAGACTAATCTATTCCTTCAATGCAGCAAAGTTTACACAAAAATATAAATTTGAACATAACAAATATAATTTGTATACGGTGTCATTTCATATCAAATCATTTTTTGTGTCATGAATATGTTTTCATTGGTCGTTTCTTATTGACTTTTCCTAGCATTTGGATATGCAGTCCTAATTCTGGGGGAAATAGGAAGACAGCTGACTGCTTATTTAAATTGTTGCATGTGATTTTTTCCTCTACAATGAGAGGCCTCAGTCGTAGAAATGGTTCCTTTGAAACTACTGCTCCAGTACTAGTGCGAGACGAGGGAGAAATTTAGCCCAATAGAGGGCGCAAATCTTGTGCTCGTGATTAGATAACAGTATCACTATGAGTAGAGTAAATGTATGAAAGATATGCACATGCCCTAACAATTACAATGTCTGGCACTTTTATATATAGCAACTTATTGTCACAGCTAATCATCAGGAACAAAGGTCGACACTTGACAAAACATAATCGGAACGTAGTCTAGATGGGTATATTACCACAAGCCAAGGTTCATTTTGCATATGATGGCCGTCCGAAGTGTAATTGGTGCGGTGAGACTAGCGGTAAGTAACTCAAGTTTGATTGAATTGGGTAGTAGACTAGTATAGTATAGCCCTTAAAGTGATGCCAAGGGTAGAATTTATAGCGTACTACCTTCTAGCCCTGACGCCATTTTTTCAAGGTTATTACTCCCCGTCCCCTCCCCTCACTGCTAGCTAGTTTGGATGTCTGACTCTACTCGATGCAAACATCGATACTAAATCAATCAAAAGACGTGCACACATGTTATACATTCAAACACACGTGCACATCACCACAACCTGAACGGCAATGACAAGATAAATAACAACAAAACAAAGTGACCGTGTTGTTTGAAATAGTAAAGCTAGCCGTATCAAAATGAATTAGATTCGAAGAGAGCTTACTTCAGATATTTATATTTTAGGCTCAGTGGAATTAGAATGTACGGCAGGGTGGGGGCCTGGGGAGAAATTGGGGGTGGGTCATGAAAAGAAATGGGGGGGGGGGGCATGACAATTCTGATGGTCTGAAAGTGTGGGCCCCCAAAATATTATGCACATTTATATTTGAACCAAATTAAACCTCAGAAGCGGTCGTTTACCAAGTAAATTTAAATTTAAAAGATTTAATGGCTTTGCCGCAATATCTTCTAAAAACTATGTTCAGTGATAAGTTGGACGACAGCCATGCAAATGTATTTGTGTATGCCTTCCGCGATCTGTCTGTCTGTCTGTCTGTCTGTCTGTCTGTCTGTCTGTCTGTCTGTCTGTCTGTCTGTCTGTCTGTCTGTCTGTCTGTCTGTCTCTTTCCCTAGTCTGTCTGTCTGTCTGTCTGTCTGTCTGTCTGTCTGTCTGTCTGTCTGTCTGTCTGTCTGTCTGTCTGTCTGTCTGTCTGTCTGTCTGTCTGTCTGTCTGTCTGTCTGTCTGTCTGTCTGCCTGTCTGTCTGTCTGTCTATCTGTCTATCTCTTTCCCTAGTCTGTCTGTCTATCTGTCTATCTCTTTCCCTAGTCTGTCTGTCTGTCTGTCTCTGTCTGTCTGTCTGTCTGTCTCTGTCTGTCTGTCTGTCTCTGCCTCTGTCTGTCTGTCTGTCTGTCTGTCTCTCTGTCTCTCTCTCTCTCTCTCTCTCTCTCTCTCTGCAGAGACTTTTTTGAACAATCAAACCTCAGGAGCAGTTATGTTTACCTTGTAATTTGCAAAATTGTTCACTTCATTCAATATCTACATTTAATTATGAGGCAGTTAATAGCCAAGAAAATGTGTGTGTCTGCCAAAATATCTCTGTATAAGTTAAAGTGTAGGTAATATATCCATACAGTTGTATAACAATGTATTGAGAGTACAATTTGGGTATTGAAGTCAATTTTCAAGTACTCTATGGCTTTTGATAATGTGTATGGTTTGAAATTTTATGCCATTAAATGGCCTACATGTCCTTTTTTTTTTTTTAAAGTTCTTACTGGGGAGGGGGAAACCACCCCCTCCCCACTAGCTACCATATGGGATGCTGTTTCTGCCCAGAATGAAGGTTGAAAGATAAAACCCTGCTGACTAAGGTCTGTTTGGTTAGGCCAAATAAAAAACTTTGGTTCCGGTTACCCGACCCAACTAGTTTTTCACGCCAACCCTAAACTTTTTAAGAAGATCGCGAAAATTCTCACAAGAAATAGTGGATGTGGAAACTGACAACTTACAAAGGCAATATAAGGGACCGGTCAGTTTCTCCAGCCTGGGGGGGGGGGGAGGCGGTGGAGTTGTAGGGGGTCACCCTGTTTTTGAAATTGGTAGTAGGAGGGTCATGCTGTTTTGAAAATTGTGATGGAAGAAAAAAATGCTTTTCTACAATGGCATATAGCCTTGTCTGTGGTACATGTAAATATTTGTTCTTGTCCCTGTTTCTTACATGAATTCTTTAATATTACTTATTAGTTCAAACATAACGATACATATACATATACATGTATTACCTAGCTACCACACTAGTTACAGAACATGTCATGTAAATGCTTGGCTGTTTCACAATCAGTGCTTCACTTATATTGCACTTTGGGACAAACGTGAAGTTGATGGTTTTGTAATGTAATCTTCATCATAGACAGTTTATAAAAGAAGTTAATCTAAAACGTTATACTCATCAGTATGAACTTGTCAGAAGGGATTAATACACTTTCTATTTTGGACACTACATGTTATTGACACTACAAATGACCACATCTCATTGAATTGAATTGAATTGAATTGAAATTTATTTCACCAGAACTTATACAGTTTATACAGATATTGAATAAATATATAGAAATGAAAGAGAGAAAAAAAATACAACATCTAGGGACAAAATAAAATTCTGGTGAGGACCAAGGACAGTAGTTCTTTCTGAACTAATCGAGGTCCAAGGCCCTGACTGACATGCTTAGTATAATGTATTGCTGGTTACACAGTTATAAAAAGAAATATATACATAACAAATGTTCTTTATATACACACGCATCACACTCACTCATAGAAAAAACAAAACAAACCAACCATACATTCATACACATACTAAATATTCATAAACTAAAGTTGTACAAATTTTACAAATCACTGCTGTCACAAATAAATAAATGGACTATATACATGTATATGGAATGTCACTAACTGAATAAAAACTGTTTTAATTCAGACTTAAATTTTTCCCGACTGTGAAGCGATTTAATTGGTAGGGGTACTGCATTCCATGCCTTGACTGCTGCGTAGTTAAAATTATACTGAGTTTGTGTCAAGTTGGCCTTTGGGATTGCTAAATTTGCATTGGATCTTGCTTTGGTTGGATAGTTATGGGTCAAATGAACTTCGAAGTAATGCTCAAGATTGTGAATATCGCGATTGTGTATTAAATCGAAGATGAAAATGCAAGTTTGAAGACTACAGAGTTTGTAAATATCAAGAATTTTAAGTTGATGAAAGAGAGGAGTAGAATGGGCATGGTAATCTGAGAAAGTTATGAAGCGGACAAGCTTTTTTTGTAGACGAAGGAGGGGGTGTAGTGTTGTTGGGAAGGTGTTTCCCCACACTTCCACGCAATAGCTAAGATGAGGTAGAATTAAAGTGTTGTAAAGGAGTATGGGAACAGATCTTGGCACATAGTGACGAATACGAGAAATGATTCCAACCTTAGGATTGATTATGTTACACACTTTTTCGATATGAGACTTCCAATTTAGGAAGGAATCGATTGAGACACCTAGATATGTTGCTGATGATACTCTTTCAATAGGTTTATTTCCAATATAAAGGCGACCTTCAACGTAGAGAATTTTCCGGGGCGTTTTTATAAGCATATAGTTTGTTTTGTCTGCGACAGTAGGGAGCCCTCCACGACGCTCTCAGGAGAGGGAAGTTGTGAGTTCCATGTACGACGTGCTCCATATATTTGTCGACCAATAGAATGGTTTTTATCACAGTTTGCCAGCTTTGTTTAAATATAACTTGAAAAACGAATGAGCTCTTCATAATAGTATGAAGTCTGACGAACAGAAAAATGGTTTGAAATCACTTTTCTGTTGGGGTAAAGGATACAATCGTACAAACACACACGTATGTTCAAAAGGAAGAAATGCGCTGTAGGGTTATCAACATTTGAATATATGATATATCTGTGTTAAAATATTAACATAAATCGTTGCAAGTGCAAGTGAAGTAGTTCAGATTTTAATATAAGGTAAATATAGACCAGATGTAAACTGAATTCCTCCCGTAAGGATACACTAGTCTTCGTTTTGTTAAAGAGTGTGTACCTTAGTTTGTATTTAAGCAATACAGATCTAAATATAACCAAGTGCCAAAAGGTCAATTGAAGTGAAACTAACAAGGTAAAGTTAATATGAACAATTAGTCGACATCTATATTACATTTTAAGATACAAATGTATGTATTGTAATTGTGTTTTTAGTTTAAATGTTTGGTTTTGTTAGTGTTGTTCGTAGTATGTTTTGTGAGGCCTTGTTACAAAATGTTGGGTCAGTATACATGAGGAAACTCACCATGTCGACTTTAAATTGTGGTTAGTGACTTGCCAATTTTGTGCAAGTGCGCGTGCGTAGCGACAGAAACAATTACATTGTAGGAGAGTGGAAAACTTCTGGGAGGTCAACCCAAGGTTAACCCGTTTTGTTAGGGAGTAGGTTAGGTGTGCTTGGTTAGGGCCCGGCTCTGGTCAGGACCTAAGTTTTTAATAGACATTCATTATGTAGGGGTATTAAATATGCAATGACAAATATTAAATCGCTTTGTCATCCAAGTATTGGGTTATTAGTCTAAGGGTGACCTTTTTTTCTTTTTTTCTTCTCATCTCCAGTGGAATAATCATGCGGGGCGGGCGGGCGAAATAAAAAAAGGGGGCAAGGATAAAAAATATGTATTTTTTCAGTTCTATTCTCTGTCTTTTCTGTCCTGTCAGTCTCTCTACAACTTCTTTTCTCTTCTCTTTATTGAATTACTTGTTACAGGTATCTTTCCTTCATTTTAGTAAGGTTGACAAGTCCGTAGAACAACTTTGTAAGAAGATGAATACTTATCATCCTGATGGGTGTATATCTGTAGCCATGAAATATTGTATGATTTTATCAGGAGTACTAAAACATTCGTCCTATTATTCAAAGTGGCATTGACATCGCTAACAATTTTTTCAAGTTATCCAATTTGAACTTTAGTATGTAACTTTTTGAAACACTTGCGTGATTGTCATCAGTGTGCTAGAGGAAATTTCATTTATATAAATCATTACTTCTATGAAACATTTTTCTTCTGTATGAACTTGTCAAAATAATCCACCTGATAACATTTCTAGAACTCAGAACTCCTTTGGGATTTACTGTTTAAAAGTAATTAAAAGTAATATTAGAGAGGTTTAGATACACGTTAGAACGCGTACGTGTACGGGAGCAATATCGTGCAGGCGTACACGTAATGACGCGTTCAAAGCTATGTTTAGTTACGCGTTCAGAGGGCAAACTTGAAAGACAGTGGAATGTGCACGCGCGCGTTGGCATCTTCTGTCCTGAAGGCCATACACACGACTTTATATGTTGGTATTTGTCGGTATTTTTGCAATTTTTCCCGCACCTACCCAAACGTATGGATGTATGTATGTATGTATGTATGTATGTATGTATGTATGTATGTATGTATGTATGTATGTATGTATGTATGTATGTGTGTGTGTGTGTGTGTGTGTGTGTGTGTGTGTGTGTGTGTGTGTGTATGTATGTATGTATGTATGTATGTATGTATGTATGTATGTATGTATGTATGTATGCAGAAAGAAATGCATAAGGAACTAATAAACCAGTCCGTATATATAGCTGTTAAATCCGACGTTTCGAATAAATATTCTTTTTCAAAGGAAAAATTGGCGAGACAGAGAAATGCCAGGTGAAAACCCGAACATTTCTAAATATAATGGAACAAAACCGCGCGTGATATAAATAAACGGTTATACGTGGGATAAGTTCTTAAATTCGCACGCACCTAATAGAACCCAATAGAATACGCCTGAAATTAAAAAAATACCCAATAATCATGATAATTAGATTGGGAAAGACGAGAATAATCTATTAATTCCAAGGGGTTCCAGCGTTACAAGACGAAAAATGATTTCTTCTTCCTTCAACCTCAAAGCTTTCTCATCACCAGAAACCTTACACATTCCTGAAATGGACATATCTGATACATTATGATCGTTTGTAATAAAATGCATAGATACGGGATAGTTACGATTCTTTTGTCTGGTCAAACGGAGATGTCCCACGAAACGATCACCAAGACGACGTACAGTTGAACCTATATATAGAAAACCACATTTTTGACATGTAATGCAATACACTACATTAGTACTAATACAAGTAAATCTACTTGTAACAGGCACACTGTTCTTAGGGCCAAAAACATGATTAGTATTAATAATGAAACGACATGTACCACATCGAGTACGATCGCACGGAAAAGAACCAGCATTAACTTCCAATTCACGTTGTTCCGTACGTACCACCATATCTCTAAGACTGGTATCACGACGCCAAGCTGTTAATGGTACTGCACGAAACAATGAATTGGTAACCCTATTAGAACGTAAGATATTAAAATGCTTGTATATTATGTTTTTAACTCTAGTTGAAAAGGGATGGTATGTAAGAGCTAGTATGGGACGATCGTTGTTACTCCTCTGATCATGTGATTTGATACAAGCTTCCCTAGACAAAGATGATACTTTATGTAAAGCCGCGTTGATAACAGACATAGGATAACCACGTTGATGGAAGTACGTGCAAAATTCAGCAGACCTTTTTCTGAAATCCAAATCACTACTACAAATACGACGTAGACGAAGTAATTGTGAATAGGGAATGGAATCTTCACACTTATTAGGATGTGATGAACCATACTGCAAATATAAATGTGAATCAGTAGGTTTAGTATAAATAGATGTAGCTATATCATCACCATCAATCCTAAGGGAGATGTCAAGGAAATTGATAGTTAGTTCTGAAATATCATAAGTATACTGAATAGCAGGATTAAAATTACATATGTAGTTAATAAACATATGTATATGTATAATAATAATACATATGTATGTATGTATGTATGTATGTATGTATGTATGTATGTATGTATGTATGTATGTATGTATCTCTCGCTCTGTACATACATACATACATACATACATACATACATACATACATACATACATACATACATATGGAACTTATAAATCAGTCCGTATAAATAGATGTAAAATCCGACGATTCGAATAAATATTCTTTTTCAAAGGAAAAATCGGCGAGATACAGAAATGTTTGGTTAAAACCTGAACATATCTGAATGTAATGGAACAAAACCGCGCGTGATATATAAACGGTTATACGTGGGAAAAGTTCTAATATTCGCACGCACCAAATAGAACCCAATAGAATACGCCTGAAATTTAAAAAATACCCTGACTAGATTGGGAATGACGAGAATAATCTATTAATTCCAAGGGGTTCCAGCGTTCCAAGACGGAAAATGATTTCTTCTTCCTTTAACCTCAATACTTTTTCATCACCAGAAACCTTACATACATACATACATACATACATACATACATACTTGTACTCCGGCGTGGGCGTTAAATTTCGATTGACAGTTACAAATGAGGGCCATTGACCAATCAGGGAAAAGCGTGAAGATCGGTTTATCAGCAGAGTAGCAAATTTATCAAATGTCGGTGGCGGGAGTGTATTTTCTGTGTATGAGATCCAATTAATGGCATCCTGGGAAGAGTGATTAGACGCAGACAATCATAACAAAAACATGATCCCTAACTCTGACTGAACAGATAAGACTTCCGTTCACAAGTTGAACACTATTTTCGTAATAATAAACATTACCTCAGAATGTATTTATAAGGTGAATAAAATACACGTACTACAACTTGTACTTGCAAGGTGGACGGTATAATGGCAGGGAGAAAGCGACGGTTTGCTGTTATGACAGCTGAGGACATATAATAGTTCAGAAACTGACGGCAATTGTACTGAAAAATACACAGAAATACACAGGAAAAAATACTAGCTCATCATGCAAAGTTTGGAATAGTTGGGCCGAGGAGAGTAATGAAGAAGGAATGGACAAAAAAGTCAAAATGATTGTGGCCGGTATTGCATTGTAGATTGCAATGGTGTATTTTACTACAACTTGCAAGAGGTAGAAGGTACTACTATTGCTTTGTAATACACGCCATTTCAAAAGTTTGAATCGTGTATTTCATTTGCACATAATCAATACGCTGTTTCTTTACGCTAGTCATGTTTGATAGACACAGATACACAATTTCGCTGAATTTTATTTTTGATGTCAGTAGCCATGTTTTGTTTTATCAGTGGCGATTAAATTTCATATCACTAGTTGCATACACATGAAGGATGTGATTGTATTGAGTAGTTTGTAGTATGAATGTCCTGCATAATAATATCAAGCAAATACACAGTGGTATGAAATACACTGTCCATTGGGATGTAATTGCTATTTTCGTAGTGCAACATAGCGATATACATGTCTGACATTGAATGTTGACACAGGCGTGTATCCAGTTTTTTGACACGTGTCAGCTTCGATTGGAAGTCACGTTGGCGTCAGGATGTCTTGTCGAAAATCAAAACATAAACAATGGGTGTATGAAGTTCTTCCTGGGAAGAATATGACACCATCGAATTATTAGCCGGGGTACAAGATAAATGCCATCCGGGCAATACACGCCTCCTACGTCGGCGTGTATTTACCCGGACGGCATTTATTACTTGTATACATACATACATACATACATACATACATACATACATACATACATACATACATACATACATACATACACACACACACACACACACACACACACACACACGCACACACACACACACACACATACATACATACATACATACATACATACATTTCTTCTACGGGAAGATAGCATCATCTGAGTGTCCTTCAATTTCATGTCTGACACTTTATAACTTATTGCTTGGTTACGCTGCCACCAGGCTTTAATACCTCACAAATAGAGAGGTGTACAAAGGCAAAAGTGATTACACATGAATTGTTGTTGCAACTGAGAGACAAAGTCAGCCCTGCTTGACCTCGCACTAAAAAACATAGATAAAAAAAAACCTTCCTAGGGGAAAATATAGCTGTGGGAAAGCGTAGGCCCTACCCTTTAACGGTTTAAACCTGACTAAGTAAACACCCATAAAACATCTGCATGATGTGTTGCTCTGTACCTCAAACGTAACTGTGAAAAAGGGAGACTTGCCTAAAATGCACACACACACAAAGCATCAATAAACAAAAGTCGATGGTCGTTCCTTGGTGACAGAGCTTAGACTGTACTAAGGCTGCTTTCACAAAAACTTGTTAGTGGGGGTCGGGAGATTTTTTGTAAAACCCTAATTTTTTTTCAAGTACCCCCCCTGCTATATTCCAAAATTTTTCAAGTACCCCCCCTGCCAAAGCTCCAAAAATTGCAAGTACCCCCCTACCCAAATAAATTTTCAAGTACCCCCCACCCGAATAAATCTTTTTTGGAATACTATTCCTGTGCGTTAACATTCCATACCAAGTACAAAACTGTACATGATACACTTAATACCAACTTTGTCCATTATATATATAATCAATTTGTATATTGTGTGTATATATATACACAAACACCAGTTAAAACAAAATGTTAACCAGTGCATTGCCTTTCCAAAAACCAACATATACTTGTAAATGAATTACACTTTGAAAAACTCTTGTAAAATGATCAGCAGACCAACCGAGTCTTTGTTTTCTGTTCAATATTGTATTTTAGTACATTATACTAGTAGTGTTACAGTTGAATGTCATTTTAGTTGTATTTGCAAATATTGTGATGCACATATTATCTAAAGAGAGTTTTATACTGTATTGTTCCAGTTCAGTTTCCTAAATGTGTGCTAAAAGAAATCAAATTGGTCTAAATAACACTGAAAAAACTCTTAATAAAATGCATTGCCATGTATCCCGTTCTTGTTTGATGTAAATTAGCTCAATATAATGTCAAAAGAAAATAAATGTATGACTCAAAAATGCCAGCCACATTTCATCTAACAGAATAGGAATCAAGTGATATATATTAGTGGTAATGATAATTAAGATGGCCCTATTATCATAGTAATTGTATATCTTAATGAACCTGGTAATACATTTACCTTGTAAGAGCCTGATTATTGGACTGGTTTTGACGTTAGATTACAAAGGTGAATGCAGGATTTTAAACAAAGTCTCAGAATGTGTTTATTTAAATTTTTGATTTCCAAGTGGTAGCTCTCCTTCTAGATCTTGTGTACATAAACATGGCATTGTCATCATCATCATCATCATCATCATCATCATCAGACCCATTTCTCCTTCAACTTCATCAGAGTTGGAACTAGCTGTATCATCATTCTCACTGTCACTGTCATCAGATGACAAATCACTCTCACTTTCTTTAGATTGATAATAGTGGCATCTTACAGCCTCAACTTTGTCTATTTTGTGCATTCCTGCCACAGCTGGAATTTCATAGTTGGAAAGGTACTTATCAAGTTCTTTCACTTTCAATTTGGAAATGTCACCGTTTCTGACAAGCGCATCCCAGTCATATTCATCAAATTTTTTTCAGCATGTTGCTCCCTTTCTTTCATTCTTTTTCTTTCCCTCATAGAGGCAAGTGTTCTCTGTTGTTCTAAATGAAGGATTGCTCCCTTTAATATCTCTTTCTTGACACACAGTTTCTTGCTCAATTCGTCAAGTTTCTCAACATTTTCACTTGACACTAACCCTTTACTATACAGGTGGTTTAGTTGTGCACGGGGTTGGAAGTCATCTGGTGGTCTTTCACTACCATCATCTCTTGTTAATGGTGTTGAGAATACATCCATATAGTGTCAAAGTTTATTTATTTATCTTTATATTTACAAGTAATAGTATATTCATGCAAAGTTGAAAAGTATGTGCAAAAAACTTATTTTACTTTTTCTCTGTTAACTCAGCTTGCGAGATATTGTCTTCTGTTTCACATGTAGCAGACGTTGCCAATATGCTAATTTTAGGAAATATTTAGAATGTGTTATTAAAAGTTTGTGTTGAAAATTATAGTCGTATCTATAGGATGAAAAAATACCTTGCACAGAATTTTTTGATACTTGTCAAGTATGTTTTAGTGCAGGTGCATCTTTTACATTTTACTGAGATGAACCTTTTCCAACTCTTTTTTTTTTAACTTCCAAGAGCTGCAAATGTAGAATGTTGTCTGTCATATTTGTCTGTCATTTAATACTAGTAAGAATTTACATGAAAAAAGTTACATATCATTGTGATAACCACAAACCAAAACACAGTCATGTCACAAAGAATATCTTCAGTACAGTGTAAAGGTAATTTCACACATTAATTGAACCAAATTTCAGTAGATAGTAGTGTACATGAAAGACACTGGTATTTTCAGATAAAAAATAATCTGTACCACTCAATTCGTCCATTTCAATTTATCATTACATTAATAGTTTATTAAAAGAAAATTAAAATTTGACTGTTTTTGTTTTTCATTTTACTAACTTGTGAGCAACTGTTGTTTGTAGCCGCCGCCGCCGCCGCTGTTGTTGTTGCTGTTGTTGCTGTTGTTGTTGTTGTTGTTATTATTATTATTGTTGTTGTTGTTGTTGTTGTTGTTGTTGTTGTTGAAAAAGGAAGACCAACATTTTAAAAGCTTATTTTCCCATGTTTGAAAACTCATGATGTCAATTTATTTTCAGGTACCCCCCCTACAACCCATAACATTT
The DNA here is from genome assembly GCF_964340395.1 of Glandiceps talaboti. Taxonomy (NCBI): domain Eukaryota; kingdom Metazoa; phylum Hemichordata; class Enteropneusta; family Spengelidae; genus Glandiceps; species Glandiceps talaboti. The sequence goes on along the minus strand of NC_135550.1, from coordinate 3,134,636 downwards.
TTTCAGGTACCCCCCCACATACTATCCATATATTTTCAAGTCCCCCCCCTAAAATCTCCCGACCCCCCCCCAACAAGTTTTTGTGAAAGCAGCCTAAATCCAACTTTACTTTACAGCTCTCTACAAGAGCGCCCTCAACATGCCACAAGAACATATTACTTTCTGTCTATACGTTGTTCATCTAGAAATTACATTTTTTTCTATAAACTTTGTGATGTAATAGACACATTGTATTCTGGCAAACCAGAGTTGTGTATTTCTTCCGCGACACTGCGAAATGACGATAAACGAAACAACCTCTTGGCGGTGTCTTGTCTTGGACAGTACTGTATCAACTAATCATCCGTAATTATAATGCTCTAACTTTACGTGCTGAATAATTCTAAAAGCTCTCTTTGAACACTTTCTATCTGTGATCTGTAGTCTCAGTGTACGGTACGCGGTGATGGGGCACCCTCACACATCGGTGAGGGCGGAACGACACTGTGTATCCTTGGTACAGTCTATGATTTGTTTTTTAGTTAAACTTCCTTACCATAAAGCACCACTGACACTGAAAAGAGCATATGACAATTTGAATTTTTTTTTACTAACAAAAGTGACAAAACTAATGTATTCGTTCTTTTGTTACATACTCACACAGAAAACAACTGAACCGAGTAATTTTCACTCAGTTCTTTAGTTCCTAAAGTTATATTTATTGTTGGGTACTTATGAATAGTAAAATAAAATCCCATCCGTAATTGTAATTCTCTAACTTTACGTGCTGAATAACTCCAAAAGCTCTCTTGTGAACACTTTCTATGTGTGATCTGTAGTCTCAGTGTACGGTACGTGGTGACGGGGCGCCCTCACATATCGGTGAGGGCGGAACAACACGTATCTTATACTTATAGTCTATGATCTTTGTGTTTCAGTTAAACTTCTTTGCCATACAATACATGCATATTCTAAGGCTGAATGAACTGAAGACACATAAATACATTTTAGACCGTATGCAGTTGCACCAAATCTACACAAATAAAATATGTAATCTCTGTGACTCATACAGGGTGGTTTTGCTAACCACAGGAGCTGGCGCTGTTTACTAACGAAGTTCACCATTAGCACTAGGGGACAAGCAAATAAAGCAATGTTTTAATGTAACTAACCTCTTGGCAGTTATAAGATTAGGGGCGTTTTAATTTAGATAATTTAGAGAATAATGGACAAGATGTCTTTATTTAGTCAGTAAAGAGATAATGATATATGCAGCTGAAAGAAAGAAAACTAGCCAGGGAAAGAAGAAAAACAGTTTTATATCACCACAAAAAATTAATCATTCAAAGGATCAATCATGCAACCGAATAATAAATTAATCAAGAAATCTATCTATCGATCGATCAATCAATCAATCAATCAATCAATCAATCAATCAATCAATCAATCAATCAATCAATCAATCAATCAATCAATCAATCAATCAATCAATCAATCAATCAATCAATCAATCAATCAATCAATCAATCACATGCTCGCTGAACTCTGTGGTGTGGCTTAGACCACTATAAGGAAATAAGAGGTGAATAATGGACGAGATGTCTTTATTTAGTCAATAAGGAGAGAATTATATACAGTTGAAAGTGAGAAAAGTAGCAAGGGAAAGAAGAATTTTTTTTATATCACTACAAAAATCAATGCGTCAATAGATCAACATCACGCACAAAATAAGTTTTATTTCACCAAAAATTTCAATCATTCAATCGAATCATTCACCCAAATAATAAATCAATCAATAAATCGATTGATCGATGAAGGCGCGACATTGCACAAATATCCATCATCCATCTAATATTAGACTCTAGCTTAGATGCAACACACTTTTTGAACGATATTATCCCGATGAAAAGTACTGTGTACCTGCAAAGTCTAATATTAAATATAGTGATATGAGAGGCAGCGAGTCGGAGATAAAGACAAAGGCAGTGACAGACAGACGGAAAGAAAGACAGACAGACAACCAGACACACACGCGTGCGAGTGCGCGCGCGCGCACACACACACACACACACACACACACTCTACCCAACACACCCTGACAAACACGTCACCTGCAAGTCGCTTTTAAGATGGAAGAAATTCAAAAGAAACTAAAATCCACCCATAGCACATGATATATGCCACAGGCGCAACCACATACAGACAGACACAGACACAGACAGACAGACACATACACACACAGAGAGGGACAAAGACAGGCAGAGACAGACAGACAGACAGACAGATAGATAGACAGACAGACAGACAGACAGACAGACAGACAGACAGACATGCAGACAGACAGACAGACAGATAGATAGACAGACAGACAGACAGACAGACAGACAGAGACACATAGAGGCACAGAGATAGCTAAGAATGTCATGTTTGAAGATACCAAGACGTAATTTATATTCATACAATAAAACAAAGACAATTGCAGTCAAACAATAGTTATAATGATCTCAAAATGAAATGTATAGAATCATTTTACGGAAGACATCTGTCCAATGGCCTTCATTATAATTTTATGGTATTCTGATCATCAAGTTTAACAGTGACATGTTGAAGTTCCCGATCACCATCATCACTTAAGATGGAGAAGGTTTGAATCTGTTGGTAGACGGAATAGTATTGCATAAACATATATGTATATATTTATTGTTGGAGAATTTTGAATTCTGTACAAATAATTTGCCAATGAATCTTTATCTATTCATTTGAAAGTACAGTGTGGAAAAATGCTATATAATAATTAACATCGTCATCATCATCATCATCATCATCATCATCATCATCATCATCATCATCATCATCATCATCATCATCCATGACTGAAGCTACTGTGTTGTATCTTAGACGAAGTGAAATTATTGCTAATATAGTAATAAAACTATAACGTCAATCCCCCATTCATTTTTTCCAACATCTCGAGAGGTAGTCCAACAAGATAAATTGTCATAGAATGTTTCAGTATCTACATATGAGGTATGGGATAAATGGCAACAGCTACGGATACATTCAAATTCGAATTGTTTGATCATATGATATAATACGATATAATAGTTACCGAAGCATTCGTTGATTCATTCTTGGTTGTTTCGATGCCGGCTTCGGTGTTGTTATTTCCCGAAATAAGGAGTGGATCGTCGTCGCCACTTACTGAAGCACGAGTTGGTTTGGCGTCGTCATTTTCTGAAAAAACTATAACATGATATGATATGACAATATAATAAACAATGTTAAAGATCATTAGTAAGTTAGACTAAACGTTATTTAAATAGAACATTCTCAGACTAATACAACGTTAACATTGGTAGTGTTGTAAAAAGGTGAAATTCGAAAAAAAGAGATATTTGCATAAATAACATTCTTTACTGAGCAACACTGACACTTGAGTCAATTTTACAGGTCCAGTGATAATTACCGCCACTCTTGTTACACGTCACACATCCAGTATTCGTATTCGTACAAGAGCTGTGTGGAATAGCTATTATACAAAAGTTTTACATTATTTTAAATAGTGTAGACTGGATATAGGAAATAAAAGTGCCAATGGCGTTGTAGCACAACTGTTGAGAGTAAACTTTAATTTTCTATCGTGATTGTGTTCTTGTTGCTAGACATATTTGCACACATATTTTTTGAAGATTTATTGTAATGGCTACCCAATCTGATTAAAATATGATTTGGTGAGAGCGGTTAGATGTCTTTATTTACCTTTATTTCCAACATGTTGTGTCATTTGTTTTGTTCCATGTGATAGTCGCCTTCCCGTCCCGGAACAAGACGAACGGCACAAAACGATGGAAATAGAGATAATAAAGACATCTAGCCGCTCTCACCACATAAGATTTTAATCAGATTTATGCCTACCCATTCATGGTGTTATATATGCAATGTAAACTATCGTTAATACTGTTGTTATGAGCATAGTCTTGTTACTAGCCGCATCTGCATACATTTTTTGAACGTATGTCACTGGTGATATATTGGCATTATATGTCATCACAAACATAATTCAGCGACATTACCCTTAAAATAGGAAGTCTACCTTGTCACAATTAGAAAGAACAGAAGGATGCCTACGAAACTTACCGGATATTCCAATGGAAAATCGTTTCGAGGAAATCTTGTCTTGTGTTGTTGAGTTACGATGCAAACTCGGAGAGCTCTAAGTCTACTTGATCGATCACAGACTTTTTATTTCATTGTGTTGCTTGTATAAGTTTTCTTCAAAACAGTAACGCAAAAACACTGCATGGTTTCCCCTGCTTTAGCTTGAAGAACATAAATCTTCAGTATAGGTAAATACTACTATATCTTGTTAGCTATTGTAAATTGTATTTGTTGATTTACTAAGTACGAACATGTTTTGAAGTAGTTTTCCATTCAGATATCGTGTGGTTAAAATGTACTATAAAGTAATAAATCAGAACGTTAAACTGTAAAACACAGCAAAAAATAAAATAGAATATTTGCAAAGAAATAAAAACACGTCTGTTCGGTTGTTTATTTTTCCAATAAACTGCACATTGAAGTTGGTAAATTCTAAATTCAAACACCCAGGGATCATTCACAATTATCATAGTTTGTAGTTAATATTTACTTGAACCAACCATATGGAAAAAATGCCTTGTTAGCCAATTGGACCAGTAAGAAATCGGCTTTTTCCTACCTCCATTTTGATTTTCAACGCGAAATAGAATTTTTAAAACTACAAATAAAATTGAACCTTTACTCACACTATTTAAAACTATTCTATAAAATTTACAAATAGAAATATTATCTAATTTGAGTGCCCAAAGTGGATCGTTGCACTGACAGGACGCAGAGGTACCTCACCCCCCCCCCCATTTTTGTACAAATTTAATATTTCTGTTCGATTCAAGTTGAAGAGAATGGAATCTGAAGCCTGTGTGTTCGAGCCCCACCGAAGAGGGCGACCTGAAACACCATACGAAACACCATACGTATGCTTTTCTTTGTTTGGGGTCTATTCAAAAACGTCGGAGTGTATTAGACGGTGGTGGTGGGTTAGGCATTGGATAAGTAGTTGGCTATCAGTCAATGTGCTGGACGGCTCCCGGGGACAGCTGGATCATTTGACAATTGGTATGCCTTTAACGGTGGTGGTGGCTCTCTATAGCAGTACTTATATCTGTCCCATTTGTCCTATCAAGATTTTCCCGAATAAGGGAGCCTTCGGAAATTACAGAAGGGAGGGGATCAAGCCTGGTCTGTTGTACAAGATGTGACCTTCCCTGATTCCATTGTGCTAAAAATGGTCCTCCATCAGCTTTCTTTCTCTAAAAAATAATCCTCCTCTTTTCAAATATTTCAAAAACATGGATTCACCATGGTTTCACAGCTTCCCTATCACGTCCGGTGGTAAGGGTTAACCATTTGATTTCGGGGGAGGGAGCTGGATGAATTGGAACTACCACAATTTTTTTTTCAACCACCATGACAGCAATAGTTTTCCAAGTAGGGGTACAGCAATTTTCTTTTAAATATATGCTTTATAAATTTGACTTTTCACCGCATCAAGTCGAGTCATGTTACTTTTTATTTTTGAAATTAAATTTCCTCATAACAGGATCCCGGAGACATTCATGATTCTTTAATATTCCCAAAGTGGCCAGTAAAAATAGAAGGTAGACAGTTAAGGTTGAATAGAAGTTTGAGGGAGCCAAGTGGACATTTTTGAAATTCAAGGATTCAAAGAGTACTTCTGGTGCTATTTTATCATATCAAGGTAGTAATAATACAGGGTGAAATTTGAATCAAAATACATGGGTGCAGTGTAGGGGTGGGTACCCCTAGAAAGTTATGAAATTGAAGAACTAAAAGAATGCTTTGTGGTGCTATTTAATATATCAAGGTGTCAACAATACCAGTTTAACTTTGAATCAAAATAGAAGAGAGCATGGGGGTGCATACGAGGTTCACCCCCTCCCTCTTTTGAATTTTTGAAATTTAAGGACTAAGAGAGTGCTATCTGGTGTTATTCAGAAAACTAACACCAAGAAAAATCCTCAAAGTATATTGTTGCATGCCATACCATTTAAAATTATTGTATCATTATGAAAAATTACAGGATTCATTAAAGGTACTAAGTCGGGTCAGTATTCTTAGTAATTTGATTTGATGGTAGAGATTCAGTTTGTTTCAGCATTTGCCAAAGTATAAAACTGCCTATGGCGGTGGCACCAGAAACACATGTACCAGGGAATTTGACATTTATAGCATTTCTGCACTTGCAGCACAATAATATTTTTTTACGCTCATACCATGGAAACTATTTTTTTATGTCTCTAAAATCCTCCAGTGAAAGATTACACTTGTGCTCAATAGAGAAACTGGCTGTCAGTAGGTAGTTTTAGTACAGTTTGAGACTTAGAGCTACAGTCGATAGAAGATCGCTGTATGCATTATATTCTTTCACAGTGCAGCAAAAACAGGCCTTTAATGAAATCATTACAGTGTCACATGGGCTCGAAAATTTTAATGGCTACAATTGTTTATATTGCTGATAATCAACATTTCAACTTGACTACTTCTACATCCTCACTATGCACGGCACCTACGTCATTGTTTATTTTGCATTAGCAGTTGTCTGAGGCTAGGGTGTGTAATAAACGTCATGTCACATGAGTGAGTGAAACACCAAGCCTACGATTTTAGCTGTAAAAATCAACATTGACAATGTTTCTATGCAACAAGCATTCCAGTAAGTTTTCCTTTATATGTGAAATGGTCGCTTTAGTCAAGCAAAGTCTATTCTAGTCACAAACGGGGCACGAGAGATTTAGACGGAATATGCCGTAAACAGGATACTTTTCGACAGAAGTAGCAGACGATTATCAACATGTGATGCATTAGTAGGGGTCAACCTCTTTTCGAAATTGGCGGGGGGGGGGGGGCATCCTGTTTTGAAATTTTGGGTAGGGGATGCCATTGTGTTTTGGATTTGGATGAAAGAAAAGAATCCATTAATCTACAGTGGCATGACCTTGTCTGAACTTTAGTATTTTTTCCTGTCCCTATTTTAAAATATAACTTCACCTGGAGTGTGGCTCAAACTTAACTTTACATATACATATGCAATGTATTACCTACCACACTAGTTACAGTACATATGTCATGTATCTCTGAAACTGGATGTGTAATCTATATAATTCTCTATTATAACCACTTTGTAGGATATAACATTATCTTTAACTGTAATTATTGTAATGTTTCGGCGATTTGTTGATAAAAACTGAAAAATCAAGGTGACCTTGAAAACCCCAAGAAATCTCTCACCCCCGGGGGTCACTAATACATAGCCAACAATCAGATGCTCTAACCTTTTTACTGTCATAGTAAGCCCGTTCCCATCTTAAGTCTGAACCTGTTTCGATTCGAATATTGTCTTTTAAAGATGTGAAATGTTTCCCAAGATAGTCTACTATAATATTGCCTTAAAAGTCCAAATCTCCCCGACCAATGATACTACCATTAAGTGTACCGACCTTTAGTAAAATGATGCCATTTAACTTTTAACATATTTCAACCCTGTGTAAGTTATACAGAATACTTTCTGATATGGTGGTGCTGTTTTGTAAAGTTTGGAGATTATTGCTTGAAAGGCTCTGAATATCCTAAAAATGGCTTTTAAGAGAGCCTTCTAGGGAGAGACCACGAGGATCCCCCCCTAAAAAAAAGATGGACATATCCCTTTCCCAAGCTCTTCCCTACATTTTACTGTGAAGATACTATAAAAATTTATTTCACAAATATTTCAACCCTGTGCAGTTGCTTTATATTGGTGCTATCTGTTAAATCTTGGCAATTACTAATAGTCTCAAAATTCACTCCAAGGCTTCTAAAAGGAGATGACAGTGCTATCATGGGATCTTATCAAGTATTTGCAAGATGGTCAGGCAGTACAGTCCACATTGAGTCACGATCAAAAAATGGCTGTCATGTGAATATGATATACAGGGGGGGGGGGGGTAATCATGATTTAGAATTAAGTGTTAGGGGGCAGCCTCTTTTCGGTTTTACATAAAAGGGAGTCCAATTTTACATAGAGGCTGGGGGGGGGGGGCAGAGGGCCGATGGAAAAATCCACTGTTTTCAACCGAGGTCTTTCACACACATGTATAAAACAGTTATTTTGCATTCATCATCGTCGCAAATCGAATGTAGAAGAATAACAAAAAGTAAGTAACTTATATATGACACTTACCACTCTTAGCCATCAGGTGTAGATGATGTATGCTTGATATCTTGTAGATATAATAGACATTGCCGTGAATGACAGCCACAAAAGGCAGATGATAGTACTTTCAGTTGATCAGTATATGTATAGATAACTTACGGTATAATTTATTTAAATTCTCATCCTTCAAGACCAAATAGGAATTTACTGTGAACACTGTAAACAGCTGCAGGTTATGATATGGCAAGTCTGGCAAAAGGTCCCCTGAACGTTAGACTATTTCTAACAGTCTAACGTTCATATTATCTAGTCAATGCTAGGGGTGTCATCGCTGCCAAGCAATTCTTTGTCGCCTTTTTTGAGTTGCCATAACATATCCAAGGGGACACATTTTTACACACACACACACACACACACTCACACTCACACTCACACTCACACTCACACTCACACTCACACTCACACTCACACTCACACTCACACTCACACACACACACACACACTCACACACACACACACACACACACACACACACACACACACACTCTGCTTGACTGCGAATAATGTCAAGGGCACTCTCAATCATACAAACATATAGTTTGTATGTTTGGTGTTAAAATAGCTTGAATATGATACATGGCGAAGATGACGAATGCAGATGGAAACGCGGCGATGACAAATACGGACGGAGATGTACGCGGTGAAAATATAAACGGTGGCGAAACTGCGAAATTTGTGTCTGTGGATGTTATGTATGAGAGAAAGGCCATAGAGAGGCAAGTGAAAATACTACCGACCAACCGACAAACCGGTCACCAACTTAACCTAGCCTGAGGACAACCAAAAATGAGAAGAAAGAGAAAAAGATGAAATGTTTGTGTATATGTAATACCGACAGCGAAAAAGGACCGAGATGCGAGGTAGTTGACGATGAGGACGAAATTATTTTTAATTTGGAGATTGGGAAAGAGAAAGGGGAAGGGATATAGAAACTAGTCACTCATTCATTCATTCATACAATCATATTTAAAAAAGAAAAACAATTTTATCAAATTTTAATAATCACATTCTTGGGTCTTCGAATTCATCTTTGGTCCAGCCTAAAGTGAATTAATAAAAGTATTTATTGAAACAACATCCATTCGAATTGTAATATTTACTAAATCCTTAAACAAAATTGCTAACATCTAATATTCCATTGTGTAATGTGGTTCATATAATGCATGAGCATCATTCTACATCATGGCATTGTGACATTATTTCACAAGTTTCTATGTCATTCATTCTCCAGTGTTCGAGATACGAGTCAAAACACTCAAAATTGCTATTACTTTACTAAGCTCTAAAAAAATATTACTGCTGATAATATCATAATTGAATATATAAAACAATAGACAATATATTTACATATTGAATGATTGTAATATCTACACTCAAAATTGCAATTACTTAATCTGACCTTTTAGAAAAATTACTTCAATACAATGTTTATTTTACTCTAATTTTAGCCTGAAAATACTTGTGAACTAAGCTTGTCATGTGATTAGTATTCAGAAGGCCACCCTCTCCCCCTTAGATTGTACTTGTATTTATCATTGATGACAGGAGAAAAATATTGACAATAACACATTGATGAAATTTATGTCGACTAATTTTAAAATTCAGAATGTTGACTCACATCTGTGGCATTCGCAGTCGTTGTCACATCCATCCAGCTCCAGTCTTCGTACCATCTTCCGTGGCCTTGTAATCCTTAAGTGAGTAAATAAAAGATAATTTATTTATTTATTGAATGAAAAGAAATTTATTAAAATTGTAATTTTATACTCAAAATTACTAATATTGACTAACTTCTTTGTTGCTACTTATCATGTGATAAGAAATTCATAAGGCCACCCTCTCCCCCTTAGATAACTTGTATTTATCATTGATGACAGAAGAAAACAATATTGCCCAAAAACAAATTGATGAAATTTATGGCGACTCGATGTTGACCCACTTCTGTGGTGTTTGCAATCAGTGTCACACCCATCCCTCTCCACTCTTTGTATCATCGTCTGTGGCCTTGTAATCCATTGCTGAAGGTACAAAATATTGGGCAACAAAATATAATGACCATTTTCAGTAATTTTACAAATCCAAAATCTTCACTTACTTCTTCCACTTCTTGATTGGCTGTCTGGTGTTCATCTGCCATCTGTGTTCGTGTTATCTTCCGTGACCTTGAGTTCCATCCTAATCAAACAATACAGTATAAACTTTTTAATGGAATGATATAACAGTATTCTAATATTTACTCTTAAAGTTGCCACTACTCAATTTAACATTTTTGAAAAGATATTACCACGGATAATACAATTCTGTTCATCTCCAAAATATGTCTTCATTCTGCTACAGTCTACTTGTGACATAAGGTTGTCATTACTTGTCGTGTGCTTAGTACTGACAAAAGAACTTTTTAATAACTTATACTTTCCATTGCAGATGGGAAGAAATATTGGGCAACAAAATTTAATGACCATTGTCAGTAATTATACAATTCCAAAATCTTCACTTACTTCTTCCACTTCTTGATTGGCTGTCTGGTGTTCATCTGCCATCTGTGTTCGTGTCATCTTCCGTGACCTTGAGTTCCATCCTGAAAGAATGACTCAAACAATACAGTATAAACTTATTGATGGAATGAAATAACAGTTCTTTAGATTCTAATATTTATTCTTAAAGTTGCCACTACTCAATTTAACCTTTTTGAAAAGATATTACCACGGATAATACAATTCTTTTCATCTCCAATATTTCTTTATTCTGCTACAATCTACTTGTGACATAACGTTGTCATTACTTGTTGTGTGCTTAATACTGACAAAAGAACTTTTAGATAACTTATACTTTCCATTGCAGATGGGAAGAAATATTGGGCAAAAATTTAATGACCATTCTCAGTAATTATACAATACCAAAATCTTCACTTACTTCTTCCACTTCTTGATTGGCTGTCTGGTGTTCATCTGCCATCTGTGTTCGTGTCATCTTCCGTGACCTTGAGTTCCATCCTGAAAGAATGAATCAAACAATACAGTATAAACTTATTGATGGAATGAAATAACAGTATTCTAATATTTACTCTTAAAGTTGCAACTACTCAATTTAACCTTTTTGAAAAGATATTACCACGGATAATACAATTCTGTTCATCTCCAATATTTCTTTTTTCTGCTACAATCTACTTGTGACATAAGGTTGTCATTACTTGTCGTGTGCTTAGTACTGACAAAAGAACTTTTAGATAACTTATACTTTCCATTGCAGATGGGAAGAAATATTGGGCAACAAAATTTAATGACCATTCTCAGTAATTATACAATTCCAAAATCTTCACTTACTTCTTCCACTTCTTGATTGACTGTCTGGTGTTCATCTGCCATCTGTGTTCGTGTCATCTTCCGTGACCTTGAGTTCCATCCTGAAAGGAATGAATCAAACAATACAGCATAAACTTATTGATGGAATGAAATAACAGTATTTTAATATTTACTCTTACAAAATGCCACTACTCAATTTAACCTTTTTGAAAAGATATTACCACGGATAATACAATTCTGTTCATCTCCAAAATATTTCTTCATTCTGCTACAGTCTACTTGTGACATAAGGTTGTCATTACTTGTTGTGTGATTAGTACTGACAAAAGAACTTTTTGATAACTTATACTTTCCATTGCAGATAGGAAGAAATATTTGGCAACAAAATTTAATGACCATTCTCAGTAATTATACAAAACCAAAATCTTCACTTACTTCTTCCACTTCTTGATTGATTGACTGTCTGGTGTTCATCTGCCATCTGTGTTCGTGTCATCTTCCGTGACCTTGAGTTCCATCCTGAAAGGAATGAATCAAACAATACAGTATAAACTTATTGATGGAATGAAATAACAGTTATTTAGATTCTAATATTTACTCTTAAAGTTGCCACTACTCAATTTAACCTTTTTGAAAAGATATTACCACGGATAATACAATTCTGTTCATTTCCAAAATATATCTTCATTCTGCTAGTCTACTTGTGACATAAGGTTGTCATTACTTGTTGTGTGATTAGTACTAACAAAAGAACTTTTTGATAACTTATACTTTCCATTGCAGATGGGAAGAAATATTGGGCAACAAAATTTAATGACCATTCACAGTAGTTATTCAATTGCAAAATCTTCACTTACTTCTTCCACTTCTTGATTGGCTGTCTGGTGTTCATCTGCCATCTGTGTTCGTGTCATCTTCCGTGACCTTGAGTTCCATCCTGAAAGGAATGAATCAAACAATAAAGTATAAACTTATTGATGGAATGAAATAACAGTATTCTAATATTTACTCTTACAAGTTGCCACTACTCACTTTAACCTTTTTGAAAAGATATTACCACGGATAATACAATTCTGTTCATCTCCAAAATATATCTTCATTCTGCTAGTCTACTTGTGACATAAGGTTGTCATTACTTGTTGTGTGATTAGTACTGACAAAAGAACTTTTTGATAACTTATACTTTCCATTGCAGATGGGAATAAATATTGGGCAACAAAATTGAATGACCATTGTCAGTAATTATACAATTCCAAAATCTTCACTTACTTCTTCCACTTCTTGATTGGCTGTCTGGTGTTCATCTGCCATCTGTGTTCGTGTCATCTTCCGTGACCTTGAGTTCCATCCTGAAAGGAATGAATCAAACAATACAGTATAAACTTATTGATGGAATGCAATAACAGTTATTTAGATTCTAATATTTACTCTTAAAGTTGCCACTACTCAATTTAACATTTTTGAAAAGATATTACCACGGATAATACAATTCTATTCATCTCCAAAATATTTCTTAATTCTGCTATAATCTACTTGTGACATAAGGTTGCCATTCTTTGTCGTGTGCTAAGTACTGACAAAAGAACTTTTAGATAACTTATACTTTCCATTGCAGATGGGAAGAAATATTGGGCAACAAAATTTAATGACCATTCTCAGTAATTATAGAATTCCAAAACCTTCACTTACTTCTTCCACTTCTTGATTGGCTGTCTGGTGTTCATCTGCCATCTGTGTTCGTGTCATCTTCCGTGACCTTGAGTTCCATCCTGAAAGAATGAATCAAACAATACAGTATAAACTTATTGATGGAATGAAATAACAGTTCTTTAGATTCTAATATTTATTCTTAAAGTTGCCACTACTCAATTTAACCTTTTTGAAAAGATATTACCACGGATAATACAATTCTTTTCATCTCCAATATTTCTTTATTCTGCTACAATCTACTTGTGACATAACGTTGTCATTACTTGTCGTGTGCTTAATACTGACAAAAGAACTTTTAGATAACTTATACTTTCCATTGCAGATGGGAAGAAATATTGGGCAAAAATTTAATGACCATTCTCAGTAATTATACAATTCCAAAATCTTCACTTACTTCTTCCACTTCTTGATTGGCTGTCTGGTGTTCATCTGCCATCTGTGTTCGTGTCATCTTCCGTGACCTTGAGTTCCATCCTGAAAGAATGAATCAAACAATACAGTATAAACTTATTGATGGAATGAAATAACAGTATTCTAATATTTACTCTTAAAGTTGCAACTACTCAATTTAACCTTTTTGAAAAGATATTACCACGGATAATACAATTCTGTTCATCTCCAATATTTCTTTTTTCTGCTACAATCTACTTGTGACATAAGGTTGTCATTACTTGTCGTGTGCTTAGTACTGACAAAAGAACTTTTAGATAACTTATACTTTCCATTGCAGATGGGAAGAAATATTGGGCAACAAAATTTAATGACCATTCTCAGTAATTATACAATTCCAAAATCTTCACTTACTTCTTCCACTTCTTGATTGGCTGTCTGGTGTTCATCTGCCATCTGTGTTCGTGTCATCTTCCGTGACCTTGAGTTCCATCCTGAAAGAATGAATCAAACAATACAGTATAAACTTATTGATGGAATGAAATAACAGTTCTTTAGATTCTAATATTTATTCTTAAAGTTGCCACTACTCAATTTAACCTTTTTGAAAAGATATTACCACAGATAATACAATTCTTTTCATCTCCAATATTTCTTTTTTCTGCTACAATCTACTTGTGACATAACGTTGTCATTACTTGTCGTGTGCTTAGTACTGACAAAAGAACTTTTAGATAACTTATACTTTCTATTGCAGATGGCAATAAATATTGGGCAACAACATTTAAGGACCATTCTCAGTAATTATACAATACCAAAATCTTCACTTACTTCTTCCACTTCTTGATTGATTGACTGTCTGGTGTTCATCTGCCATCTGTGTTCGTGTCATCTTCCGTGACCTTGAGTTCCATCCTGAAAGGAATGAATCAAACAATACAGTATAAACTTATTGATGGAATGAAATAACAGTTATTTAGATTCTAATATTTACTCTTAAAGTTGCCACTACTCAATTTAACCTTTTTGAAAAGATATTACCACGGATAATACAATTCTGTTCATTTCCAAAATATATCTTCATTCTGCTAGTCTACTTGTGACATAAGGTTGTCATTACTTGTTGTGTGATTAGTACTAACAAAAGAACTTTTTGATAACTTATACTTTCCATTGCAGATGGGAAGAAATATTGGGCAACAAAATTTAATGACCATTCACAGTAGTTATTCAATTGCAAAATCTTCACTTACTTCTTCCACTTCTTGATTGGCTGTCTGGTGTTCATCTGCCATCTGTGTTCGTGTCATCTTCCGTGACCTTGAGTTCCATCCTGAAAGGAATGAATCAAACAATAAAGTATAAACTTATTGATGGAATGAAATAACAGTATTCTAATATTTACTCTTACAAGTTGCCACTACTCACTTTAACCTTTTTGAAAAGATATTACCACGGATAATACAATTCTGTTCATCTCCAAAATATATCTTCATTCTGCTAGTCTACTTGTGACATAAGGTTGTCATTACTTGTTGTGTGATTAGTACTGACAAAAGAACTTTTTGATAACTTATACTTTCCATTGCAGATGGGAAGAAATATTGGGCAACAAAATTTAATGACCATTCTCAGTAATTATTCAATTCCAAAATCTTCACTTACTTCTTCCACTTCTTGATTGGCTGTCTGGTGTTCATCTGCCATCTGTGTTCGTGTCATCTTCCGTGACCTTGAGTTCCATCCTGAAAGGAATGAATCAAACAATACAGTATAAACTTATTGATGGAATGAAATAACAGTTATTTAGATTCTAACATTTACTCTTAAAGTTGCCACTACTCACTTTAACCTTTTTGAAAAGATATTACCACGGATAATACAATTCTGTTCATCTCCAAAATATTTCTTAATTCTGCTATAATCTACTTGTGATATAAGGTTGCAATTGTTTGTCGTGTGCTAAGTACTGACAAAAGAACTTTTAGATAACTTATACTTTCCATTGCAGATGGGAAGAAATATTGGGCAACAAAATTTAATGACCATTCTCAGTAATTATACAATTCCAAAATCTTCACTTACTTCTTCCACTTCTTGATTGGCTGTCTGGTGTTCATCTGCCATCTGTGTTCGTGTCATCTTCCGTGACCTTGAGTTCCATCCTGAAAGAATGAATCAAACAATACAGTATAAACTTATTGATGGAATGAAATAACAGTTCTTTAGATTCTAATATTTATTCTTAAAGTTGCCACTACTCAATTTAACCTTTTTGAAAAGATATTACCACAGATAATACAATTCTTTTCATCTCCAATATTTCTTTTTTCTGCTACAATCTACTTGTGACATAACGTTGTCATTACTTGTCGTGTGCTTAGTACTGACAAAAGAACTTTTAGATAACTTATACTTTCTATTGCAGATGGCAATAAATATTGGGCAACAACATTTAAGGACCATTCTCAGTAATTATACAATACCAAAATCTTCACTTACTTCTTCCACTTCTTGATTGATTGACTGTCTGGTGTTCATCTGCCATCTGTGTTCGTGTCATCTTCCGTGACCTTGAGTTCCATCCTGAAAGGAATGAATCAAACAATACAGTATAAACTTATTGATGGAATGAAATAACAGTTATTTAGATTCTAATATTTACTCTTAAAGTTGCCACTACTCAATTTAACCTTTTTGAAAAGATATTACCACGGATAATACAATTCTGTTCATTTCCAAAATATATCTTCATTCTGCTAGTCTACTTGTGACATAAGGTTGTCATTACTTGTTGTGTGATTAGTACTAACAAAAGAACTTTTTGATAACTTATACTTTCCATTGCAGATGGGAAGAAATATTGGGCAACAAAATTTAATGACCATTCACAGTAGTTATTCAATTGCAAAATCTTCACTTACTTCTTCCACTTCTTGATTGGCTGTCTGGTGTTCATCTGCCATCTGTGTTCGTGTCATCTTCCGTGACCTTGAGTTCCATCCTGAAAGGAATGAATCAAACAATAAAGTATAAACTTATTGATGGAATGAAATAACAGTATTCTAATATTTACTCTTACAAGTTGCCACTACTCACTTTAACCTTTTTGAAAAGATATTACCACGGATAATACAATTCTGTTCATCTCCAAAATATATCTTCATTCTGCTAGTCTACTTGTGACATAAGGTTGTCATTACTTGTTGTGTGATTAGTACTGACAAAAGAACTTTTTGATAACTTATACTTTCCATTGCAGATGGGAAGAAATATTGGGCAACAAAATTTAATGACCATTCTCAGTAATTATTCAATTCCAAAATCTTCACTTACTTCTTCCACTTCTTGATTGGCTGTCTGGTGTTCATCTGCCATCTGTGTTCGTGTCATCTTCCGTGACCTTGAGTTCCATCCTGAAAGGAATGAATCAAACAATACAGTATAAACTTATTGATGGAATGAAATAACAGTTATTTAGATTCTAACATTTACTCTTAAAGTTGCCACTACTCACTTTAACCTTTTTGAAAAGATATTACCACGGATAATACAATTCTGTTCATCTCCAAAATATTTCTTAATTCTGCTATAATCTACTTGTGATATAAGGTTGCAATTGTTTGTCGTGTGCTAAGCACTGACAAAAGAACTTTTAGATAACTTATACTTTCCATTGCAGATGGGAAGAAATATTGGGCAACAAAATTTAATGACCATTCTCAGTAATTATACAATTCCAAAATCTTCACTTACTTCTTCGACTTCTTGATTGGCTGTCTGGTGTTCATCTGCCATCTGTGTTCGTGTCATCTTCCGTGACCTTGAGTTCCATCCTGAAAGAATGAATCAAACAATACAGTATAAACTTATTGATGGAATGAAATAACAGTTCTTTAGATTCTAATATTTATTCTTAAAGTTGCCACTACTCAATTTAACCTTTTTGAAAAGATATTACCACAGATAATACAATTCTTTTCATCTCCAATATTTCTTTTTTCTGCTACAATCTACTTGTGACATAACGTTGTCATTACTTGTCGTGTGCTTAGTACTGACAAAAGAACTTTTAGATAACTTATACTTTCTATTGCAGATGGCAATAAATATTGGGCAACAACATTTAAGGACCATTCTCAGTAATTATACAATACCAAAATCTTCACTTACTTCTTCCACTTCTTGATTGATTGACTGTCTGGTGTTCATCTGCCATCTGTGTTCGTGTCATCTTCCGTGACCTTGAGTTCCATCCTGAAAGGAATGAATCAAACAATACAGTATAAACTTATTGATGGAATGAAATAACAGTTATTTAGATTCTAATATTTACTCTTAAAGTTGCCACTACTCAATTTAACCTTTTTGAAAAGATATTACCACGGATAATACAATTCTGTTCATTTCCAAAATATATCTTCATTCTGCTAGTCTACTTGTGACATAAGGTTGTCATTACTTGTTGTGTGATTAGTACTAACAAAAGAACTTTTTGATAACTTATACTTTCCATTGCAGATGGGAAGAAATATTGGGCAAGAAAATTTAATGACCATTCACAGTAGTTATTCAATTGCAAAATCTTCACTTACTTCTTCCACTTCTTGATTGGCTGTCTGGTGTTCATCTGCCATCTGTGTTCGTGTCATCTTCCGTGACCTTGAGTTCCATCCTGAAAGGAATGAATCAAACAATAAAGTATAAACTTATTGATGGAATGAAATAACAGTATTCTAATATTTACTCTTACAAGTTGCCACTACTCACTTTAACCTTTTTGAAAAGATATTACCACGGATAATACAATTCTGTTCATCTCCAAAATATATCTTCATTCTGCTAGTCTACTTGTGACATAAGGTTGTCATTACTTGTTGTGTGATTAGTACTGACAAAAGAACTTTTTGATAACTTATACTTTCCATTGCAGATGGGAAGAAATATTGGGCAACAAAATTTAATGACCATTCTCAGTAATTATTCAATTCCAAAATCTTCACTTACTTCTTCCACTTCTTGATTGGCTGTCTGGTGTTCATCTGCCATCTGTGTTCGTGTCATCTTCCGTGACCTTGAGTTCCATCCTGAAAGGAATGAATCAAACAATACAGTATAAACTTATTGATGGAATGAAATAACAGTTATTTAGATTCTAACATTTACTCTTAAAGTTGCCACTACTCACTTTAACCTTTTTGAAAAGATATTACCACGGATAATACAATTCTGTTCATCTCCAAAATATTTCTTAATTCTGCTATAATCTACTTGTGACATAAGGTTGCAATTGTTTGTCGTGTGCTAAGTACTGACAAAAGAACTTTTAGATAACTTATACTTTCCATTGCAGATGGGAAGAAATATTGGGCAACAAAATTTAATGACCATTCTCAGTAATTATACAATTCCAAAATCTTCACTTACTTCTTCCACTTCTTGATTGGCTGTCTGGTGTTCATCTGCCATCTGTGTTCGTGTCATCTTCCGTGACCTTGAGTTCCATCCTGAAAGAATGAATCAAACAATACAGTATAAACTTATTGATGGAATGAAATAACAGTTCTTTAGATTCTAATATTTATTCTTAAAGTTGCCACTAGTCAATTTAACCTTTTTGAAAAGATATTACCACAGATAATACAATTCTTTTCATCTCCAATATTTCTTTTTTCTGCTACAATCTACTTGTGACATAACGTTTTCATTACTTGTCGTGTGCTTAGTACTGACAAAAGAACTTTTAGATAACTTATACTTTCCATTGCAGATGGCAATAAATATTGGGCAACAACATTTAAGGACCATTCTCAGTAATTATACAATACCAAAATCTTCACTTACTTCTTCCACTTCTTGATTGGCTATTTGGTGTTCATCTGCCATCTGTGTTCGTGTCATCTTCCGTGACCTTGAGTTCCATCCTGAAAGGAATGAATCAAACAATACAGTATAAACTTATTGATGGAATGAAATAACAGTTATTTAGATTCTAACATTTACTCTTAAAGTTGCCACTACTCACTTTAACCTTTTTGAAAAGATATTACCACGGATAATACAATTCTGTTCATCTCCAAAATATATCTTCATTCTGCTAGTCTACTTGTGACATAAGGTTGTCATTACTGGTTGTGTGATTAGTACTGACAATAGAACTTTTGGATAACTTATACTTTCCATTGCAGATGGGAAGAAATATTGGGCAACAAAATTTAATGACCATTCTCAGTAATTATTCAATTCCAAAATCTTCACTTACTTCTTCCACTTCTTGATTGGCTATCTGGTGTTCATCTGCCATCTGTGTTCGTGTCATCTTCCGTGACCTTGAGTTCCATCCTGAAAGGAATGAATCAAACAATACAGTATAAACTTATTGATGGAATGAAATAGCAGTATTCTAATATTTACTCTTACAAGTTGCCACTACTCAATTTAACCTTTTTGAAAAGATATTACCACGGATAATACAATTCTATTCATCTCCAATATTTCTTCATTCTGCTACAATCTACTTGTAACATAAGGTTGTCATTACGTGTCATGTGCTTAGTACTGACAAAAGAACGTTTTGATAACTTATACTTTCCATTGCAGATGGGAAGAAATATTGGGCACCAAAATTTAATGACCATTCTCAGTAATTATACAACACCAAAATCATCACTTACTTCTTCCACTTCTTGATTGACTGTCTGGTGTTCATCTGCCATCTGTGTTCGTGTCATCTTCCGTGACCTTGAGTTTCATCCTGAAAGGAATGAATCAAACAATACAGTATAAACTTATTGATGGAATGAACTAAGAGTTATTTAGATTCTAATATTTACTCTTAAAGTTGCCACTACTCAATTTAACCTTTTTGAAAAGATATTACCACGGATAATACAATTCTGTTCATCTCCAAAATATGTCTTCATTCTGCTACAATCTACTTGTGACATAAGGTTGTCATTACTTGTCGTGTGCTTAGTACTGACAAAAGAACTTTTAGATAAATTATACTTTCCATTGCAGATGGGAATAAATATTGGGCAACAAAGTTTAATGACCATTCTCAGTAATTATACAATTCCAAAATCTTCACTTACTTCGTCCACTTCTTGATTGGCTGTCTGGTGTTCATCTGCCATCTGTGTTCGTGTCATCTTCCGTGACCTTGAGTTCCATCCTGAAAGGAATGAATCAAACAATACAGTATAAACTTATTGATGGAATGAACTAAGAGTTATTTAGATTCTAATATTTATTCTTACAGTTGCCACTACTCAATTTAACCTTTTTGAAAAGATATTACCACGGATAATACAATTCTGTTCATCTCCAAAATATGTCTTCATTCTGCTACAATCTACTTTTGACATAAGGTTGTCATTACTTGTCGTGTGCTTAGTACTGACAAAAGAACTTTTAGATAACTTATACTTTCCATTGCAGATGGGAATAAATATTGGGCACCAAAATTTAATGACCATTCTCAGTAATTATACAATACCAAAATCTTCACTTACTTCTTCCACTTCTTGATTGGCTGTCTGGTGTTCATCTGCCATCTGTGTTCGTGTCATATTCCGTGACCTTGAGTTCCATCCTGAAAGGAATGAATCAAACAATACAGTATAAACTTATTGATGGAATGAAATAGCAGTATTCTAATATTTACTCTTACAAGTTGCCACTACTCAATTTAACCTTTTTTTAAAAGATATTACCACGGATAATACAATTCTATTCATCTCCAATATTTCTTCATTCTGCTACAATCTACTTGTAACATAAGGTTGTCATTACGTGTCATGTGCTTAGTACTGACAAAAGAACGTTTTGATAACTTATACTTTCCATTGCAGATGGGAATAAATATTGGGCAACAAAATTTAATGACCATTCTCAGTAATTATACAATACCAAAATCTTCACTTACTTCTTCCACTTCTTGATTGGCTATTTGGTGTTCATCTGCCATCTGTGTTCGTGTCATCTTCCGTGACCTTGAGTTCCATCCTGAAAGGAATGAATCAAACAATACAGTATAAACTTATTGATGGAATGAAATAACAGTTATTTAGATTCTAACATTTAGTCTTAAAGTTGCCACTACTCACTTTAACCTTTTTGAAAAGATATTACCACGGATAATACAATTCTGTTCATCTCCAAAATATATCTTCATTCTGCTAGTCTACTTGTGACATAAGGTTGTCATTACTGGTTGTGTGATTAGTACTGACAATAGAACTTTTTGATAACTTATACTTTCCATTGCAGATGGGAAGAAATATTGGGCAACAAAATTTAATGACCATTCTCAGTAATTATTCAATTCCAAAATCTTCACTTACTTCTTCCACTTCTTGAATGGCTGTCTGGTGTTCATCTGCCATCTGTGTTCGTGTCATCTTCCGTGACCTTGAGTTCCATCCTGAAAGGAATGAATCAAACAATAAAGTATAAACTTATTGATGGAATGAAATAACAGTATTCTAATATTTACTCTTACAAGTTGCCAATACTCACTTTAACCTTTTTGAAAAGATATTACCACGGATAATACAATTCTATCCATCTCCAATATTTCTTCATTCTGAAAGGAATGAATCAAACAATACAGTATAAACTTATTGATGGAATGAAATAACAGTTATTTAGATTCTAACATTTACTCTTAAAGTTGCCACTACTCACTTTAACCTTTTTGAAAAGATATTACCACGGATAATACAATTCTGTTCATCTCCAAAATATGTCTTCATTCTGCTACAATCTACTTGTGACATAAGGTTGTCATTACTTGTCGTGTGCTTAGTACTGACAAAAGAACTTTTAGATAAATTATACTTTCCATTGCAGATGGGAATAAATATTGGGCAACAAAGTTTAATGACCATTCTCAGTAACTATACAATTCCAAAATCTTCACTTACTTCGTCCACTTCTTGATTGGCTGTCTGGTGTTCATCTGCCATCTGTGTTCGTGTCATCTTCCGTGACCTTGAGTTCCATCCTGAAAGGAATGAATCAAACAATACAGTATAAACTTATTGATGGAATGAACTAAGAGTTATTTAGATTCTAATATTTATTCTTACAGTTGCCACTACTCAATTTAACCTTTTTGAAAAGATATTACCACGGATAATACAATTCTGTTCATCTCCAAAATATGTCTTCATTCTGCTACAATCTACTTTTGACATAAGGTTGTCATTACTTGTCGTGTGCTTAGTACTGACAAAAGAACTTTTAGATAACTTATACTTTCCATTGCAGATGGGAATAAATATTGGGCACCAAAATTTAATGACCATTCTCAGTAATTATACAATACCAAAATCTTCACTTACTTCTTCCACTTCTTGATTGGCTGTCTGGTGTTCATCTGCCATCTGTGTTCGTGTCATATTCCGTGACCTTGAGTTCCATCCTGAAAGGAATGAATCAAACAATACAGTATAAACTTATTGATGGAATGAAATAGCAGTATTCTAATATTTACTCTTACAAGTTGCCACTACTCAATTTAACCTTTTTTTAAAAGATATTACCACGGATAATACAATTCTATTCATCTCCAATATTTCTTCATTCTGCTACAATCTACTTGTAACATAAGGTTGTCATTACGTGTCATGTGCTTAGTACTGACAAAAGAACGTTTTGATAACTTATACTTTCCATTGCAGATGGGAAGAAATATTGGGCACCAAAATTTAATGACCATTCTCAGTAATTATACAATACCAAAATCATCACTTACTTCTTCCACTTCTTGATTGACTGTCTGGTGTTCATCTGCCATCTGTGTTCGTGTCATCTTCCGTGACCTTGAGTTTCATCCTGAAAGGAATGAATCAAACAATACAGTATAAACTTATTGATGGAATGAACTAAGAGTTATTTAGATTCTAATATTTACTCTTAAAGTTGCCACTACTCACTTTAACCTTTTTGAAAAGATATTACCACGGATAATACAATTCTGTTCATCTCCAAAATATGTCTTCATTCTGCCTAATCTACTTGTGACATAAGGTTGTCATTATTTGTTGTGTGCTTAGTACTGACAAAAGAACTTTTAATAACTTATACTTTCCATTGCAGATGGGAAGAAATATTGGGCAACAAAATTTAATGACCATTCTCAGTAATTATACAATTCCAAAATCTTCACTTACTTCTTCCACTTCTTGATTGGCTGTCTGGTGTTCATCTGCCATCTGTGTTCGTGTCATCTTCCGTGACCTTGAGTTCCATCCTGAAAGAATGAATCAAACAATACAGTATAAACTTATTGATGGAATGAAATAACAGTTCTTTAGATTCTAATATTTATTCTTAAAGTTGCCACTAGTCAATTTAACCTTTTTGAAAAGATATTACCACAGATAATACAATTCTTTTCATCTCCAATATTTCTTTTTTCTGCTACAATCTACTTGTGACATAACGTTTTCATTACTTGTCGTGTGCTTAGTACTGACAAAAGAACTTTTAGATAACTTATACTTTCCATTGCAGATGGCAATAAATATTGGGCAACAACATTTAAGGACCATTCTCAGTAATTATACAATACCAAAATCTTCACTTACTTCTTCCACTTCTTGATTGGCTATTTGGTGTTCATCTGCCATCTGTGTTCGTGTCATCTTCCGTGACCTTGAGTTCCATCCTGAAAGGAATGAATCAAACAATACAGTATAAACTTATTGATGGAATGAAATAACAGTTATTTAGATTCTAACATTTACTCTTAAAGTTGCCACTACTCACTTTAACCTTTTTGAAAAGATATTACCACGGATAATACAATTCTGTTCATCTCCAAAATATATCTTCATTCTGCTAGTCTACTTGTGACATAAGGTTGTCATTACTGGTTGTGTGATTAGTACTGACAATAGAACTTTTGGATAACTTATACTTTCCATTGCAGATGGGAAGAAATATTGGGCAACAAAATTTAATGACCATTCTCAGTAATTATTCAATTCCAAAATCTTCACTTACTTCTTCCACTTCTTGATTGGCTATCTGGTGTTCATCTGCCATCTGTGTTCGTGTCATCTTCCGTGACCTTGAGTTCCATCCTGAAAGGAATGAATCAAACAATACAGTATAAACTTATTGATGGAATGAAATAGCAGTATTCTAATATTTACTCTTACAAGTTGCCACTACTCAATTTAACCTTTTTGAAAAGATATTACCACGGATAATACAATTCTATTCATCTCCAATATTTCTTCATTCTGCTACAATCTACTTGTAACATAAGGTTGTCATTACGTGTCATGTGCTTAGTACTGACAAAAGAACGTTTTGATAACTTATACTTTCCATTGCAGATGGGAAGAAATATTGGGCACCAAAATTTAATGACCATTCTCAGTAATTATACAACACCAAAATCATCACTTACTTCTTCCACTTCTTGATTGACTGTCTGGTGTTCATCTGCCATCTGTGTTCGTGTCATCTTCCGTGACCTTGAGTTTCATCCTGAAAGGAATGAATCAAACAATACAGTATAAACTTATTGATGGAATGAACTAAGAGTTATTTAGATTCTAATATTTACTCTTAAAGTTGCCACTACTCAATTTAACCTTTTTGAAAAGATATTACCACGGATAATACAATTCTGTTCATCTCCAAAATATGTCTTCATTCTGCTACAATCTACTTGTGACATAAGGTTGTCATTACTTGTCGTGTGCTTAGTACTGACAAAAGAACTTTTAGATAAATTATACTTTCCATTGCAGATGGGAATAAATATTGGGCAACAAAGTTTAATGACCATTCTCAGTAATTATACAATTCCAAAATCTTCACTTACTTCGTCCACTTCTTGATTGGCTGTCTGGTGTTCATCTGCCATCTGTGTTCGTGTCATCTTCCGTGACCTTGAGTTCCATCCTGAAAGGAATGAATCAAACAATACAGTATAAACTTATTGATGGAATGAACTAAGAGTTATTTAGATTCTAATATTTATTCTTACAGTTGCCACTACTCAATTTAACCTTTTTGAAAAGATATTACCACGGATAATACAATTCTGTTCATCTCCAAAATATGTCTTCATTCTGCTACAATCTACTTTTGACATAAGGTTGTCATTACTTGTCGTGTGCTTAGTACTGACAAAAGAACTTTTAGATAACTTATACTTTCCATTGCAGATGGGAATAAATATTGGGCACCAAAATTTAATGACCATTCTCAGTAATTATACAATACCAAAATCTTCACTTACTTCTTCCACTTCTTGATTGGCTGTCTGGTGTTCATCTGCCATCTGTGTTCGTGTCATATTCCGTGACCTTGAGTTCCATCCTGAAAGGAATGAATCAAACAATACAGTATAAACTTATTGATGGAATGAAATAGCAGTATTCTAATATTTACTCTTACAAGTTGCCACTACTCAATTTAACCTTTTTTTAAAAGATATTACCACGGATAATACAATTCTATTCATCTCCAATATTTCTTCATTCTGCTACAATCTACTTGTAACATAAGGTTGTCATTACGTGTCATGTGCTTAGTACTGACAAAAGAACGTTTTGATAACTTATACTTTCCATTGCAGATGGGAATAAATATTGGGCAACAAAATTTAATGACCATTCTCAGTAATTATACAATACCAAAATCTTCACTTACTTCTTCCACTTCTTGATTGGCTATTTGGTGTTCATCTGCCATCTGTGTTCGTGTCATCTTCCGTGACCTTGAGTTCCATCCTGAAAGGAATGAATCAAACAATACAGTATAAACTTATTGATGGAATGAAATAACAGTTATTTAGATTCTAACATTTAGTCTTAAAGTTGCCACTACTCACTTTAACCTTTTTGAAAAGATATTACCACGGATAATACAATTCTGTTCATCTCCAAAATATATCTTCATTCTGCTAGTCTACTTGTGACATAAGGTTGTCATTACTGGTTGTGTGATTAGTACTGACAATAGAACTTTTTGATAACTTATACTTTCCATTGCAGATGGGAAGAAATATTGGGCAACAAAATTTAATGACCATTCTCAGTAATTATTCAATTCCAAAATCTTCACTTACTTCTTCCACTTCTTGAATGGCTGTCTGGTGTTCATCTGCCATCTGTGTTCGTGTCATCTTCCGTGACCTTGAGTTCCATCCTGAAAGGAATGAATCAAACAATAAAGTATAAACTTATTGATGGAATGAAATAACAGTATTCTAATATTTACTCTTACAAGTTGCCAATACTCACTTTAACCTTTTTGAAAAGATATTACCACGGATAATACAATTCTATCCATCTCCAATATTTCTTCATTCTGAAAGGAATGAATCAAACAATACAGTATAAACTTATTGATGGAATGAAATAACAGTTATTTAGATTCTAACATTTACTCTTAAAGTTGCCACTACTCACTTTAACCTTTTTGAAAAGATATTACCACGGATAATACAATTCTGTTCATCTCCAAAATATGTCTTCATTCTGCTACAATCTACTTGTGACATAAGGTTGTCATTACTTGTCGTGTGCTTAGTACTGACAAAAGAACTTTTAGATAAATTATACTTTCCATTGCAGATGGGAATAAATATTGGGCAACAAAGTTTAATGACCATTCTCAGTAACTATACAATTCCAAAATCTTCACTTACTTCGTCCACTTCTTGATTGGCTGTCTGGTGTTCATCTGCCATCTGTGTTCGTGTCATCTTCCGTGACCTTGAGTTCCATCCTGAAAGGAATGAATCAAACAATACAGTATAAACTTATTGATGGAATGAACTAAGAGTTATTTAGATTCTAATATTTATTCTTACAGTTGCCACTACTCAATTTAACCTTTTTGAAAAGATATTACCACGGATAATACAATTCTGTTCATCTCCAAAATATGTCTTCATTCTGCTACAATCTACTTTTGACATAAGGTTGTCATTACTTGTCGTGTGCTTAGTACTGACAAAAGAACTTTTAGATAACTTATACTTTCCATTGCAGATGGGAATAAATATTGGGCACCAAAATTTAATGACCATTCTCAGTAATTATACAATACCAAAATCTTCACTTACTTCTTCCACTTCTTGATTGGCTGTCTGGTGTTCATCTGCCATCTGTGTTCGTGTCATATTCCGTGACCTTGAGTTCCATCCTGAAAGGAATGAATCAAACAATACAGTATAAACTTATTGATGGAATGAAATAGCAGTATTCTAATATTTACTCTTACAAGTTGCCACTACTCAATTTAACCTTTTTTTAAAAGATATTACCACGGATAATACAATTCTATTCATCTCCAATATTTCTTCATTCTGCTACAATCTACTTGTAACATAAGGTTGTCATTACGTGTCATGTGCTTAGTACTGACAAAAGAACGTTTTGATAACTTATACTTTCCATTGCAGATGGGAAGAAATATTGGGCACCAAAATTTAATGACCATTCTCAGTAATTATACAATACCAAAATCATCACTTACTTCTTCCACTTCTTGATTGACTGTCTGGTGTTCATCTGCCATCTGTGTTCGTGTCATCTTCCGTGACCTTGAGTTTCATCCTGAAAGGAATGAATCAAACAATACAGTATAAACTTATTGATGGAATGAACTAAGAGTTATTTAGATTCTAATATTTACTCTTAAAGTTGCCACTACTCACTTTAACCTTTTTGAAAAGATATTACCACGGATAATACAATTCTGTTCATCTCCAAAATATGTCTTCATTCTGCCTAATCTACTTGTGACATAAGGTTGTCATTATTTGTTGTGTGCTTAGTACTGACAAAAGAACTTTTAATAACTTATACTTTCCATTGCAGATGGGAATAAATATTGGGCAACAAAGTTTAATGACCATTCTCAGTAATTATACAATTCCAAAATCTTCACTTACTTCGTCCACTTCTTGATTGGCTGTCTGGTGTTCATCTGCCATCTGTGTTCGTGTCATCTTCCGTGACCTTGAGTTCCATCCTGAAAGGAATGAATCAAACAATACAGTATAAACTTATTGATGGAATGAACTAAGAGTTATTTAGATTCTAATATTTATTCTTACAGTTGCCACTACTCAATTTAACCTTTTTGAAAAGATATTACCACGGATAATACAATTCTGTTCATCTCCAAAATACGTCTTCATTCTGCTACAATCTACTTTTGACATAAGGTTGTCATTACGTGTCGTGTGCTTAGTACTGACAAAATAACGTTTTGATAACTTATACTTTCCATTGCAGATGGGAAGGAATATTGGCCAACAAAATTTAATGACCATTCTCAGTAATTATACAATTCCAAAATCTTCACTTACTTCTTCCACTTCTTGATTGACTGTCTGGTGTTCATCTGCCATCTGTGTTCGTGTCATCTTCCGTGACCTTGAGTTCCATCCTGAAAGGAATGAATCAAACAATACAGTATAAACTTATTGATGGAATGAATAGCAGTATTCTAATATTTACTCTTACAAGTTGCCACTACTCAATTTGACCTTTTTGAAAAGATATTACCACGGATAATACAATTCTATTCATCTCCAATATTTCTTCATTCTGCTACAATTTACTTGTGACATAAGGTTGTCATTACTTGTCGTGTGCTTAGTACTGACAAAAGAACTTTTAGATAACTTATACTTTCCATTGCAGATGGGAAGAAATATTGGGCAACAAAATTTAATGACCATTATCAGTAATTATACAATACCAAAATTTTCACTTACTTCTTCCACTTCATGATTGGCTGTCTGGTGTTTATCTGCCATCTGTGTTTGTGTCATCTTCCGTGACCTTGAGTTCCATCCTGAAAGGAATGAATCAAACAATACAGTATAAACTTACTGATGGAATGAAATAACAGTATTCTAATATTTACTCTTACAAGTTGCCACTACTCAATTTAACCTTTTTGAAAAGATATTACCACGGATAATACAATTTTATTCATCTCCAATATTTCTTCTTTCTGCTACAATCTACTTGTAACATAAGGTTGTCATTACTCGTCGTATGCTTAGTACTGCCAAAAGAACGTTTTGATAACTTATACTTTCCATTGCAGATGGGAATAAATATTGGGCAACAAAATTTAATGACCATTCTCAGTAATTATTCAATTCCAAACTCCTCACTTACTTCTTCCACTTCTTGATTGGCTGTCTGGTGTTCATCTGCCATCTGTGTTCGTGTCATCTTCCGTGACCTTGAGTTCCATCCTGAAAGGAATGAATCAAACAATACAGTATAAACTTATTGATGGAGTGAACTAACAGTTAATTAGATTCTAATATTTATTCTAAAAGTTGCCACTACTCAATTTAACCTTTTTGAAAAGATATTACAACGGATAATACAATTCTGTTCATCTCCAAAATATGTCTTCATTCTGCTACAATCTACTTCTGACATAAGGTTGTCATTACTTGTTGTGTGCTTAGTACTGACAAAAGAACTTTTAGATAACTTATATTTTCCATTGCAGATGGGAATAAATATTGGGCAACAAAATTTAATGACCATTCTCAGTAATTATACAATACCAAAATCTTCACTTACTTCTTCCACTTCTTGATTGGCTGTCTGGTGTTTATCTGCCATCTGTGTTCGTGTCATCTTCCGTGACCTTGAGTTCCATCCTGAAAGGAATGAATCAAACAATACAGTATAAACTTATTGATGGAATGAAATAAGAGTTATTTAGATTCTAATATTTACTCTTAAAGTTGCCACTTCTCAATTTAACCTTTTTGAAAAGATATTACCACAAATAATACAATTCTGTTCATCTCCAAAATATGTCTTGATTCTGCTACAATCTACTTTTGACATAAGGTTGTCATTACTTGTCGTGTGCTTAGTACTGACAAAAGAACTTTAAAATAACTTATACTTTCCATTGCAGATGGGAATAAATATTGGGCAACAAAATTTAATGACCATTCTCAGTAATTATACAATACCAAAATCTTCACTTACTTCTTCCACTTCTTGATTGGCTGTCTGGTGTTCATCTGCCATCTGTGTTCGTGTCATCTTCCGTGACCTTGAGTTCCATCCTGAAAGGAATGAATCAAACAATACAGTATAAACTTATTGATGGAATGAAATAGCAGTATTCTAATATTTACTCTTACAAGTTGCCACTACTCACTTTAACCTTTTTGAAAAGATATTACCACGGATAATACATTTCTATTCATCTCCAATATTTCTTCATTCTGCTACAATCTACTTGTGACATAAGGTTGTCATTACATGTCGTGTGCTTAGTACTGACAAAAGAACTTTTAGATAACTTATACTTTCCATTGCAGATGGGAAGAAATATTTTGCAACAAAATTTAAGGACCATTCTCAGTAATTATACAATACCAAAATCTTCACTTACTTCTTCCACTTCTTGATTGGCTGTCTGGTGTTCATCTTCCATCTGTGTTCGTGTCATCTTCCGTGACCTTGAGTTCCATCCTGAAAGGAATGAATCAAACAATACAGTATAAACTTATTGATGGAATGAAATAGCAGTATTCTAATATTTACTCTTACAAGTTGCCACTACTCACTTTAACCTTTTTGAAAAGATATTACCACGGATAATACATTTCTATTCATCTCCAATATTTCTTCATTCTGCTACAATCTACTTGTGACATAAGGTTGTCATTACATGTCGTGTGCTTAGTACTGACAAAAGAACTTTTAGATAACTTATACTTTCCATTGCAGATGGGAAGAAATATTTTGCAACAAAATTTAAGGACCATTCTCAGTAATTATACAATACCAAAATCTTCACTTACTTCTTCCACTTCTTGATTGGCTGTCTGGTGTTCATCTTCCATCTGTGTTCGTGTCATCTTCCGTGACCTTGAGTTCCATCCTGAAAGGAATGAATCAAACAATACAGTATAAACTTATTGATGGAATGAACTAAGAGTTATTTAGATTCTAATATTTGTTCTTAAAGTTGCCACTACTCAATTTAACCTTTTTGAAAAGATATTACCACGGATAATACAATTCTGTTCATCTCCAAAATATGTCTTCATTCTGCTACAATCTACTTGTGACATAAGGTTGTCATTACTTGTCGTGTGCTTAGTTCTGACAAAAGAACTTTTAGATAACTTATACTTTCCATTGCAGATGGGAATAAATATTGGGCAATAAAATTTAATGACCATTCTCAGTAATTATACAATACCAAAATCTTCACTTACTTCTTCCACTTCTTGATTGGCTGTCTGGTGTTCATCTGCCATCTGTGTTCGTGTCATCTTCCGTGACCTTGAGTTCCATCCTGAAAGGAATGAATCAAACAATACAGTATAAACTTATTGATGGAATGAAATAACAGTTATTTAGATTCTAATATTTACTCTTAAAGTTGCCACTACTCAATTTAACCTTTTTGAAAAGATATTACCACGGATAATACAATTCTGTTCATCTCCAAAATATGTCTTCATTCTGCTACAATCTACTTGTGACACAAGGTTGTCATTACTTGTCGTGTGGTTAGTACTTACAAAAGAACTTTTAGATAACTTATACTTTCCATTGCAGATGGGAATAAATATTGGGCAACAAAATTTAATGACCATTCTCAGTAATTATACAATACCAAAATCTTCACTTACTTCTTCCACTTTTTGATTGGCTGTCTGGTGTTCATCTGCCATCTGTGTTCGTGTCATCTTCCGTGACCTTGAGTTCCATCCTGAAAGGAATGAATCAAACAATACAGTATAAACTTATTGATGGAATGAAATAACAGTTATTTAGATTCTAACATTTACTCTTAAAGTTGCCACTACTCAATTTAACCTTTTTGAAAAGATATTACCACGGATAATACAATTCTGTTCATCTCCAAAATATGTCTTCATTCTGCTACAATCTACTTCTGACATAAGGTTGTCATTACTTGTTGTGTGCTTAGTACTGACAAAAGAACTTTTAGATAAATTATACTTTCCATTGCAGATGGGAATAAATATTGGGCAACAAAATTTAATGACCATTCTCAGTAATTATACAATACCAAAATCTTCACTTACTTCTTCCACTTCTTGATTGGCTGTCTGGTGTTCATCTGCCATATGTGTTCGTGTCATCTTCCGTGACCTTGAGTTCCATCCTGAAAGGAATGAATCAAACAATACAGTATAAACCTATTGATGGAATGAAATAACAGTATTCTAATATTTACACTTACAAAATGCCACTACTCACTTTAACCTTTTTGAAAAGATATTACCACGGATAATACAATTCTATTCATCTCCAATATTTCTTCATTCTGCTACAATCTACTTGTAACATAAGGTTGTCATGAAGTGTCGTGTTCTTAGTACTGACAAAAGAACTTTTAGATAACTTATACTTTCCATTGCAGATGGGAATAAATATTGGGCAACAAAATTTAATAACCATTCTCAGTAATTATACAATACCAAAATCTTCACTTACTTCTTCCACTTCTTGATTGGCTGTCTGGTGTTCATCTGCCATCTGTGTTCGTGTCATCTTCCGTGACCTTGAGTTCCATCCTGAAAGGAATGAATCAAAAATACAGTATTAACTTATTGATGGAATGAAATAAGAGTTATTTAGATTCTAATATTTACTCTTAAAGTTGCCACTACTCAATTTAACCTTTTTGAAAAGATATTACCACGGACAATACAATTCTGTTCATCTCCAAAATATGTCTTCATTCTGCTACAATCTACTTGTGACATAAGGTTGTCATTACTTGTCGTGTGCTTAGTACTGACAAAAGAACTTTTAGATAACTTTTACTTTCCATTGCAGATGGGAATAAATATTGGGCAACAAAATTTAATGACCATTCTCAGTAATTATACAATTCCAAAATCTTCACTTACTTCTTCCACTTCTTGATTGGCTGTCTGGTGTTCATTTGCCATCTGTGTAAGGGGTCATCTTCCGTGACCTTGAGTTCCATCCTGAAAGGAATGAATTAAACAATACAGTATAAACTTATTGATGGAATGAAATAACAGTTATTTAGATTCTAATATTTACTCTTAAAGTTGCCACTACTCAATTTAACCTTTTTGAAAAGATATTACCACGGATAATACAATTCTGTTCATCTCCAAAATATGTCTTCATTCTGCTACAATCTACTTGTGACATAAGGTTGTCATTACTTGTCGTGTGGTTAGTACTTACAAAAGAACTTTTAGATAACTTATACTTTCCATTGCAGATGGGAATAAATATTGGGCAACAAAATTTAATGACCATTCTCAGTAATTATACAATACCAAAATCTTCACTTACTTCTTCCACTTTTTGATTGGCTGTCTGGTGTTCATCTGCCATCTGTGTTCGTGTCATCTTCCGTGACCTTGAGTTCCATCCTGAAAGGAATGAATCAAACAATACAGTATAAACTTATTGATGGAATGAAATAACAGTTATTTAGATTCTAACATTTACTTTTAAAGTTGCCACTACTCAATTTAACCTTTTTGAAAAGATATTACCACGGATAATACAATTCTGTTCATCTCCAAAATATGTCTTCATTCTGCTACAATCTACTCGTGACATAAGGTTGTCATTACTCGTTGTGTGCTTAGTACTGACAAAAGAACTTTTTGATAACTTATACTTTCCATTGCAGATGGGAAGAAATATTGGGCAAAAAAATTTAATGACCATTCTC
This sequence comes from Glandiceps talaboti, assembly GCF_964340395.1. Taxonomy (NCBI): domain Eukaryota; kingdom Metazoa; phylum Hemichordata; class Enteropneusta; family Spengelidae; genus Glandiceps; species Glandiceps talaboti. Next base: position 3,100,211 of record NC_135550.1, on the reverse strand, counting down.
AGTAATTATACAATACCAAAATCTTCACTTACTTCTTCCACTTCTTGATTGGCTGTCTGGTGTTCATCTGCCATATGTGTTCGTGTCATCTTCCGTGACCTTGAGTTCCATCCTGAAAGGAATGAATCAAACAATACAGTATAAACCTATTGATGGAATGAAATAACAGTATTCTAATATTTACTCTTACAAAATGCCACTACTCACTTTAACCTTTTTGAAAAGATATTACCACGGATAATACAATTCTGTTCATCTCCAAAATATGTCTTCATTCTGCTACAATCTACTTGTGACATAAGGTTGTCATTATTTGTTGTGTGCTTAGTACTGACAAAAGAACTTTTAATAACTTATACTTTCCATTGCAGATGGGAATAAATATTGGGCAACAAAATTTAATGACCATTCTCAGTAATTATACAATACCAAAATCTTCACTTACTTCTTCCACTTCTTGATTGGCTGTCTGGTGTTCATCTGCCATCTGTGTTCGTGTCATCTTCCGTGACCTTGAGTTCCATCCTGAAAGGAATGAATCAAACAATACAGTATAAACTTATTGATGGAATGAACTAAGAGTTATTTAGATTCTAATATTTATTCTTAAAGTTGCCACTACTCAATTTAACCTTTTTGAAAAGATATTACCACGGATAATACAATTATGTTCATCTCCAAAATATGTCTTCATTCTGCTACAATCTACTTGTGACATAAGGTTGTCATTACTTGTTGTGTGCTTAGTACTGATAAAAGAACTTTTAGATAACTTATACTTTCCATTGCAAATGGGAATAAATATTGGGCAACAAAATTTAATGACCGTTCTCAGTAATTATACAATACCAAAATCTTCACTTACTTCTTCCACTTCTTGATTGGCTGTCTGGTGTTCATCTGCCATCTGTGTTCGTGTCATCTTCCGTGACCTTGAGTTCCATCCTGAAAGGAATGAATCAAACAATACAGTATAAACTTATTGATGGAATGAACTAAGAGTTATTTAGATTCTAATATTTACTCTTAAAGTTGCCACTTCTCAATTTAACCTTTTTGAAAAGATATTACCACAAATAATACAATTCTGTTCATCTCCAAAATATGTCTTGATTCTGCTACAATCTACTTTTGACATAAGGTTGTCATTACTTGTCGTGTGCTTAGTACTGACAAAAGAACTTTAAAATAACTTATACTTTCCATTGCAGATGGGAATAAATATTGGGCAACAAAATTTAATGACCATTCTCAGTAATTATACAATACCAAAATCTTCACTTACTTCTTCCACTTTTTGATTGGCTGTCTGGTGTTCATCTGCCATCTGTGTTCGTGTCATCTTCCGTGACCTTGAGTTCCATCCTGAAAGGAATGAATCAAACAATACAGTATAAACTTTTTGATGGAATGAAATAACAGTTATTTAGATTCTAACATTTACTCTTAAAGTTGCCACTACTCAATTTAACCTTTTTGAAAAGATATTACCACGGATAATACAATTCTGTTCATCTCCAAAATATGTCTTCATTCTGCTACAATCTACTTGTGACATAAGGTTGTCATTACTTGTTGTGTGCTTAGTACTGACAAAAGAACTTTTAGATAACTTATACTTTCCATTGCAGATGGGAATAAATATTGGGCAACAAAATTTAATGACCATTCTCAGTAATTATACAATACCAAAATCTTCACTTACTTCTTCCACTTCTTGATTGGCTGTCTGGTGTTCATCTGCCATATGTGTTCGTGTCATCTTCCGTGACCTTGAGTTCCATCCTGAAAGGAATGAATCAAACAATACAGTATAAACCTATTGATGGAATGAAATAACAGTATTCTAATATTTACACTTACAAAATGCCACTACTCACTTTAACCTTTTTGAAAAGATATTACCACGGATAATACAATTCTATTCATCTCCAATATTTCTTCATTCTGCTACAATCTACTTGTAACATAAGGTTGTCATTAAGTGTCGTGTTCTTAGTACTGACAAAAGAACTTTTAGATAACTTATACTTTCCATTGCAGATGGGAATAAATATTGGGCAACAAAATTTAATAACCATTCTCAGTAATTATACAATACCAAAATCTTCACTTACTTCTTCCACTTCTTGATTGGCTGTCTGGTGTTCATCTGCCATCTGTGTTCGTGTCATCTTCCATGACCTTGAGTTCCATCCTGAAAGGAATGAATCAAAAATACAGTATTAACTTATTGATGGAATGAAATAAGAGTTATTTAGATTCTAATATTTACTCTTAAAGTTGCCACTACTCAATTTAACCTTTTTGAAAAGATATTACCACGGACAATACAATTCTGTTCATATCCAAAATATGTCTTCATTCTGCTACAATCTACTTGTGACATAAGGTTGTCATTACTTGTCGTGTGCTTAGTACTGACAAAAGAACTTTTAGATAACTTATACTTTCCATTGCAGATGGGAAGAAATATTGGGCAACAAAATTTAATGACCATTCTCAGTAATTATACAATTCCAAAATCTTCACTTACTTCTTCCACTTCTTGATTGGCTGTCTGGTGTTCATTTGCCATCTGTGTAAGGGGTCATCTTCCGTGACCTTGAGTTCCATCCTGAAAGGAATGAATTAAACAATACAGTATAAACTTATTGATGGAATGAAATAACAGTTATTTAGATTCTAATATTTACTCTTAAAGTTGCCACTACTCAATTTAACCTTTTTGAAAAGATATTACCACGGATAATACAATTCTGTTCATCTCCAAAATATGGCTTCATTCTGCTACAATCTACTTGTGACATAAGGTTGTCATTACTTGTCGTGTGGTTAGTACTTACAAAAGAACTTTTAGATAACTTATACTTTCCATTGCAGATGGGAATAAATATTGGGCAACAAAATTTAATGACCATTCTCAGTAATTATACAATACCAAAATCTTCACTTACTTCTTCCACTTTTTGATTGGCTGTCTGGTGTTCATCTGCCATCTGTGTTCGTGTCATCTTCCGTGACCTTGAGTTCCATCCTGCAAGGAATGAATCAAACAATACAGTATAAACTTATTGATGGAATGAAATAACAGTTATTTAGATTCTAACATTTACTTTTAAAGTTGCCACTACTCAATTTAACCTTTTTGAAAAGATATTACCACGGATAATACAATTCTGTTCATCTCCAAAATATGTCTTCATTCTGCTACAATCTACTCGTGACATAAGGTTGTCATTACTCGTTGTGTGCTTAGTACTGACAAAAGAACTTTTTGATAACTTATACTTTCCATTGCAGATGGGAAGAAATATTGGGCAAAAAAATTTAATGACCATTCTCAGTAATTATACAATACCAAAATCTTCACTTACTTCTTCCACTTCTTGATTGGCTGTCTGGTGTTCATCTGCCATATGTGTTCGTGTCATCTTCCGTGACCTTGAGTTCCATCCTGAAAGGAATGAATCAAACAATACAGTATAAACCTATTGATGGAATGAAATAACAGTATTCTAATATTTACTCTTACAAAATGCCACTACTCACTTTAACCTTTTTGAAAAGATATTACCACGGATAATACAATTCTGTTCATCTCCAAAATATGTCTTCATTCTGCTACAATCTACTTGTGACATAAGGTTGTCATTATTTGTTGTGTGCTTAGTACTGACAAAAGAACTTTTAATAACTTATACTTTCCATTGCAGATGGGAATAAATATTGGGCAACAAAATTTAATGACCATTCTCAGTAATTATACAATACCAAAATCTTCACTTACTTCTTCCACTTCTTGATTGGCTGTCTGGTGTTCATCTGCCATCTGTGTTCGTGTCATCTTCCGTGACCTTGAGTTCCATCCTGAAAGGAATGAATCAAACAATACAGTATAAACTTATTGATGGAATGAACTAAGAGTTATTTAGATTCTAATATTTATTCTTAAAGTTGCCACTACTCAATTTAACCTTTTTGAAAAGATATTACCACGGATAATACAATTATGTTCATCTCCAAAATATGTCTTCATTCTGCTACAATCTACTTGTGACATAAGGTTGTCATTACTTGTTGTGTGCTTAGTACTGATAAAAGAACTTTTAGATAACTTATACTTTCCATTGCAAATGGGAATAAATATTGGGCAACAAAATTTAATGACCGTTCTCAGTAATTATACAATACCAAAATCTTCACTTACTTCTTCCACTTCTTGATTGGCTGTCTGGTGTTCATCTGCCATCTGTGTTCGTGTCATCTTCCGTGACCTTGAGTTCCATCCTGAAAGGAATGAATCAAACAATACAGTATAAACTTATTGATGGAATGAACTAAGAGTTATTTAGATTCTAATATTTACTCTTAAAGTTGCCACTTCTCAATTTAACCTTTTTGAAAAGATATTACCACAAATAATACAATTCTGTTCATCTCCAAAATATGTCTTGATTCTGCTACAATCTACTTTTGACATAAGGTTGTCATTACTTGTCGTGTGCTTAGTACTGACAAAAGAACTTTAAAATAACTTATACTTTCCATTGCAGATGGGAATAAATATTGGGCAACAAAATTTAATGACCATTCTCAGTAATTATACAATACCAAAATCTTCACTTACTTCTTCCACTTTTTGATTGGCTGTCTGGTGTTCATCTGCCATCTGTGTTCGTGTCATCTTCCGTGACCTTGAGTTCCATCCTGAAAGGAATGAATCAAACAATACAGTATAAACTTTTTGATGGAATGAAATAACAGTTATTTAGATTCTAACATTTACTCTTAAAGTTGCCACTACTCAATTTAACCTTTTTGAAAAGATATTACCACGGATAATACAATTCTGTTCATCTCCAAAATATGTCTTCATTCTGCTACAATCTACTTGTGACATAAGGTTGTCATTACTTGTTGTGTGCTTAGTACTGACAAAAGAACTTTTAGATAACTTATACTTTCCATTGCAGATGGGAATAAATATTGGGCAACAAAATTTAATGACCATTCTCAGTAATTATACAATACCAAAATCTTCACTTACTTCTTCCACTTCTTGATTGGCTGTCTGGTGTTCATCTGCCATATGTGTTCGTGTCATCTTCCGTGACCTTGAGTTCCATCCTGAAAGGAATGAATCAAACAATACAGTATAAACCTATTGATGGAATGAAATAACAGTATTCTAATATTTACACTTACAAAATGCCACTACTCACTTTAACCTTTTTGAAAAGATATTACCACGGATAATACAATTCTATTCATCTCCAATATTTCTTCATTCTGCTACAATCTACTTGTAACATAAGGTTGTCATTAAGTGTCGTGTTCTTAGTACTGACAAAAGAACTTTTAGATAACTTATACTTTCCATTGCAGATGGGAATAAATATTGGGCAACAAAATTTAATAACCATTCTCAGTAATTATACAATACCAAAATCTTCACTTACTTCTTCCACTTCTTGATTGGCTGTCTGGTGTTCATCTGCCATCTGTGTTCGTGTCATCTTCCATGACCTTGAGTTCCATCCTGAAAGGAATGAATCAAAAATACAGTATTAACTTATTGATGGAATGAAATAAGAGTTATTTAGATTCTAATATTTACTCTTAAAGTTGCCACTACTCAATTTAACCTTTTTGAAAAGATATTACCACGGACAATACAATTCTGTTCATATCCAAAATATGTCTTCATTCTGCTACAATCTACTTGTGACATAAGGTTGTCATTACTTGTCGTGTGCTTAGTACTGACAAAAGAACTTTTAGATAACTTATACTTTCCATTGCAGATGGGAAGAAATATTGGGCAACAAAATTTAATGACCATTCTCAGTAATTATACAATTCCAAAATCTTCACTTACTTCTTCCACTTCTTGATTGGCTGTCTGGTGTTCATTTGCCATCTGTGTAAGGGGTCATCTTCCGTGACCTTGAGTTCCATCCTGAAAGGAATGAATTAAACAATACAGTATAAACTTATTGATGGAATGAAATAACAGTTATTTAGATTCTAATATTTACTCTTAAAGTTGCCACTACTCAATTTAACCTTTTTGAAAAGATATTACCACGGATAATACAATTCTGTTCATCTCCAAAATATGGCTTCATTCTGCTACAATCTACTTGTGACATAAGGTTGTCATTACTTGTCGTGTGGTTAGTACTTACAAAAGAACTTTTAGATAACTTATACTTTCCATTGCAGATGGGAATAAATATTGGGCAACAAAATTTAATGACCATTCTCAGTAATTATACAATACCAAAATCTTCACTTACTTCTTCCACTTTTTGATTGGCTGTCTGGTGTTCATCTGCCATCTGTGTTCGTGTCATCTTCCGTGACCTTGAGTTCCATCCTGCAAGGAATGAATCAAACAATACAGTATAAACTTATTGATGGAATGAAATAACAGTTATTTAGATTCTAACATTTACTTTTAAAGTTGCCACTACTCAATTTAACCTTTTTGAAAAGATATTACCACGGATAATACAATTCTGTTCATCTCCAAAATATGTCTTCATTCTGCTACAATCTACTCGTGACATAAGGTTGTCATTACTCGTTGTGTGCTTAGTACTGACAAAAGAACTTTTTGATAACTTATACTTTCCATTGCAGATGGGAAGAAATATTGGGCAAAAAAATTTAATGACCATTCTCAGTAATTATACAATACCAAAATCTTCACTTACTTCTTCCACTTCTTGATTGGCTGTCTGGTGTTCATCTGCCATATGTGTTCGTGTCATCTTCCGTGACCTTGAGTTCCATCCTGAAAGGAATGAATCAAACAATACAGTATAAACCTATTGATGGAATGAAATAACAGTATTCTAATATTTACTCTTACAAAATGCCACTACTCACTTTAACCTTTTTGAAAAGATATTACCACGGATAATACAATTCTGTTCATCTCCAAAATATGTCTTCATTCTGCTACAATCTACTTGTGACATAAGGTTGTCATTATTTGTTGTGTGCTTAGTACTGACAAAAGAACTTTTAATAACTTATACTTTCCATTGCAGATGGGAATAAATATTGGGCAACAAAATTTAATGACCATTCTCAGTAATTATACAATACCAAAATCTTCACTTACTTCTTCCACTTCTTGATTGGCTGTCTGGTGTTCATCTGCCATCTGTGTTCGTGTCATCTTCCGTGACCTTGAGTTCCATCCTGAAAGGAATGAATCAAACAATACAGTATAAACTTATTGATGGAATGAACTAAGAGTTATTTAGATTCTAATATTTATTCTTAAAGTTGCCACTACTCAATTTAACCTTTTTGAAAAGATATTACCACGGATAATACAATTCTGTTCATCTCCAAAATATGTCTTCATTCTGCTACAATCTACTTGTGACATAAGGTTGTCATTACTTGTTGTGTGCTTAGTACTGATAAAAGAACTTTTAGATAACTTATACTTTCCATTGCAAATGGGAATAAATATTGGGCAACAAAATTTAATGACCGTTCTCAGTAATTATACAATACCAAAATCTTCACTTACTTCTTCCACTTCTTGATTGGCTGTCTGGTGTTCATCTGCCATCTGTGTTCGTGTCATCTTCCGTGACCTTGAGTTCCATCCTGAAAGGAATGAATCAAACAATACAGTATAAACTTATTGATGGAATGAAGTAAGAGTTATTTAGATTCTAATATTTACTCTTAAAGTTGCCACTTCTCAATTTAACCTTTTTGAAAAGATATTACCACAAATAATACAATTCTGTTCATCTCCAAAATATGTCTTGATTCTGCTACAATCTACTTTTGACATAAGGTTGTCATTACTTGTCGTGTGCTTAGTACTGACAAAAGAACTTTAAAATAACTTATACTTTCCATTGCAGATGGGAATAAATATTGGGCAACAAAATTTAATGACCATTCTCAGTAATTATACAATACCAAAATCTTCACTTACTTCTTCCACTTCTTGATTGGCTGTCTGGTGTTCATCTGCCATCTGTGTTCGTGTCATCTTCCGTGACCTTGAGTTCCATCCTGAAAGGAATGAATCAAACAATACAGTATAAACTTATTGATGGAATGAAATAGCAGTATTCTAATATTTACTCTTACAAGTTGCCACTACTCACTTTAACCTTTTTGAAAAGATATTACCACGGATAATACAATTCTATTCATCTCCAATATTTCTTCATTCTGCTACAATCTACTTGTAACATAAGGTTGTCATTAAGTGTCGTGTTCTTAGTACTGACAAAAGAACTTTTAGATAACTTATACTTTCCATTGCAGATGGGAATAAATATTGGGCAACAAAATTTAATAACCATTCTCAGTAATTATACAATACCAAAATCATCACTTACTTCTTCCACTTCTTGATTGGCTGTCTGGTGTTCATTTGGCATCTGTGTAAGGGGTCATCTTCCGTGACCTTGACTTCCATCCTGAAAGGAATGAATCAAACAATACAGTATAAACTTATTGATGGAATGAAATAACAGTTATTTAGATTCTAATATTTACTCTTAAAGTTGCCACTACTCAATTTAACCTTTTTGAAAAGATATTACCACGGATAATACAATTCTGTTCATCTCCAAAATATGTCTTCATTCTGCTACAATCTACTTGTGACATAAGGTTGTCATTACTTGTCGTGTGGTTAGTACTTACAAAAGAACTTTTAGATAACTTATACTTTCCATTGCAGATGGGAATAAATATTGGGCAACAAAATTTAATGACCATTCTCAGTAATTATACAATACCAAAATCTTCACTTACTTCTTCCACTTTTTGATTGGCTGTCTGGTGTTCATCTGCCATCTGTGTTCGTGTCATCTTCCGTGACCTTGAGTTCCATCCTGAAAGGAATGAATCAAACAATACAGTATAAACTTATTGATGGAATGAAATAAGAGTTATTTAGATTCTAATATTTACTCTTAAAGTTGCCACTACTCAATTTAACCTTTATGAAAAGATATTACCACGGATAATACAATTCTGTTCATCTCCAAAATATTTCTTCATTCTGCTACAATCTACTCGTGACATAAGGTTGTCATTACTTGTTGTGTGCTTAGTACTGACAAAAGAACTTTTACATAACTTATACTTTCCATTGCAGATGGGAAGAAATATTGGGCAACAAAATTTAATGACCATTCTCAGTAAATTTTCAATTCCAAAATCTTCACTTACTTCTTCCACTTCTTGATTGGCTGTCTGGTGTTCATCTGCCATCTGTGTTCGTGTCATCTTCCATGACCTTGAGTTCCATCCTGAAAGGAATGAATCAAACAATACAGTATAAACTTATTGATGGAATGAAATAACAGTTCTTTAGATTCTAATATTTACTCTTAAAGTTGCCACTACTCAATTTAAATTTTTGAAAAGATATTACCACGGTTAATACAATTCTGTTCATCTCCAAAATATGTCTTCATTCTGCTACAATCTACTCGTGACATAAGGTTGTCATTACTCGTTGTGTGCTTAGTACTGACAAAAGAACTTTTAGATAACTTATACTTTCCATTGCAGATGGGAAGAAATATTGGGCAACAAAATTTAATGACCATTCTCAGGAATTATACAATTCCAAAATCTTCACTTACTTCTTCCACTTCTTGATTGACTGTCTGGTGTTCATCTGCTATCTGTGTTCGTGTCATCTTCCGTGACCTTGACTTCCATCCTGAAAGGAATGAATCAAACAATACAGTATAAACTTATTGATGGAATGAAATAACAGTTATTTAGATTCTAATATTTACTCTTAAAGTTGCCACTACTCAATTTAACCTTTTTGAAACGATATTACCACGGATAATACAATTCTGTTCATCTCCAAAATATGTCTTCATTCTGCTACAATCTACTTGTGACATAAGGTTGTCATTACTTGTCGTGTGCTTAGTACTGACAAAAGAACTTTTAGATAACTTATACTTTCCATTGCAGATGGGAAGAAATATTGGGCAACAAAATTTAATACCATTCTCAGGAATTATACAATTCCAAAATCTTCACTTACTTCTTCCACTTCTTGACTGACTGTCTGGTGTTCATCTGCCATCTGTGTTCGTGTCATCTTCCGTGACCTTGAGTTCCATCCTGAAAGGAATGAATCAAACAATACAGTATAAACTTATTGATGGAATGAAATAACAGTTATTTATATTCTAATATTTACTCTTAAAGTTGCCACTACTCAATTTAACCTTTTTGAAACGATATTACCACGGATAATACAATTCTGTTCATCTCCAAAATATGTCTTCATTCTGCTACAATCTACTTGTGACATAAGGTTGTCATTACTTGTCATGTGCTTAGTACTGACAAAAGAACTTTTAGATAACTTATACTTTCCATTGCAGATGGGAAGAAATATTGGGCAACAAAATTTAATGACCATTCTCAGTAATTATGCAATTCCAAAATCTTCACTTACTTCTTACACTTCTTGATTGACTGTCTGGTGTTCATCTGCCATCTGTGTTCGTGTCATCTTCCGTGACCTTGAGTTCCATCCTGAAAGGAATGAATCAAACAATACAGTATAAACTTATTAATGGAATGGAATAACAGTATTCTAATATTTACTCTTAAAGTTGTCACTACTCAATTTAACCTTTTTGAAAAGATATTACCCCGGATAATACAATTCTGTTCATCTCCAATATTTCTTCATTCTGCTACAATCTACTTGTGACATAAGGTTGTCATTACTTGTCGTGTGCTTAGTACTGACAAAAGAACTTTTAGATAACTTATACTTTCCATTGCAGATGGGAAGAAATATTGGGCAACAAAATTTAATACCATTCTCAGGAATTATACAATTCCAAAATCTTCACTTACTTCTTCCACTTCTTGACTGACTGTCTGGTGTTCATCTGCCATCTGTGTTCGTGTCATCTTCCGTGACCTTGAGTTCCATCCTGAAAGGAATGAATCAAACAATACAGTATAAACTTATTGATGGAATGAAATAACAGTTATTTATATTCTAATATTTACTCTTAAAGTTGCCACTACTCAATTTAACCTTTTTGAAACGATATTACCACGGATAATACAATTCTGTTCATCTCCAAAATATGTCTTCATTCTGCTACAATCTACTTGTGACATAAGGTTGTCATTACTTGTCATGTGCTTAGTACTGACAAAAGAACTTTTAGATAACTTATACTTTCCATTGCAGATGGGAAGAAATATTGGGCAACAAAATTTAATGACCATTCTCAGTAATTATGCAATTCCAAAATCTTCACTTACTTCTTCCACTTCTTGATTGACTGTCTGGTGTTCATCTGCCATCTGTGTTCGTGTCATCTTCCGTGACCTTGAGTTCCATCCTGAAAGGAATGAATCAAACAATACAGTATAAACTTATTAATGGAATGGAATAACAGTATTCTAATATTTACTCTTAAAGTTGTCACTACTCAATTTAACCTTTTTGAAAAGATATTACCCCGGATAATACAATTCTGTTCATCTCCAATATTTCTTCATTCTGCTACAATCTACTTGTGACATAAGGTTGTCATTACTTGTCGTGTGCTTAGTACTGACAAAAGAACTTTTAGATAACTTATACTTTCCATTGCAGATGGGAAGAAATATTGGGCAACAAAATTTAATGACCATTCTCAGTAAATTTTCAATTCCAAAATCTTCACTTACTTCTTCCACTTCTTGATTGGCTGTCTGGTGTTCATCTGCCATCTGTGTTCGTGTCATCTTCCATGACCTTGAGTTCCATCCTGAAAGGAATGAATCAAACAATACAGTATAAACTTATTGATGGAATGAAATAACAGTTCTTTAGATTCTAATATTTACTCTTAAAGTTGCCACTACTCAATTTAAATTTTTGAAAAGATATTACCACGGTTAATACAATTCTGTTCATCTCCAAAATATGTCTTCATTCTGCTACAATCTACTCGTGACATAAGGTTGTCATTACTCGTTGTGTGCTTAGTACTGACAAAAGAACTTTTAGATAACTTATACTTTCCATTGCAGATGGGAAGAAATATTGGGCAACAAAATTTAATGACCATTCTCAGGAATTATACAATTCCAAAATCTTCACTTACTTCTTCCACTTCTTGATTGACTGTCTGGTGTTCATCTGCTATCTGTGTTCGTGTCATCTTCCGTGACCTTGACTTCCATCCTGAAAGGAATGAATCAAACAATACAGTATAAACTTATTGATGGAATGAAATAACAGTTATTTAGATTCTAATATTTACTCTTAAAGTTGCCACTACTCAATTTAACCTTTATGAAAAGATATTACCACGGATAATACAATTCTGTTCATCTCCAAAATATTTCTTCATTCTGCTACAATCTACTCGTGACATAAGGTTGTCATTACTTGTTGTGTGCTTAGTACTGACAAAAGAACTTTAAAATAACTTATACTTTCCATTGCAGATGGGAATAAATATTGGGCAACAAAATTTAATGACCATTCTCAGTAATTATACAATACCAAAATCTTCACTTACTTCTTCCACTTCTTGATTGGCTGTCTGGTGTTCATCTGCCATCTGTGTTCGTGTCATCTTCCGTGACCTTGAGTTCCATCCTGAAAGGAATGAATCAAACAATACAGTATAAACTTATTGATGGAATGAAATAGCAGTATTCTAATATTTACTCTTACAAGTTGCCACTACTCACTTTAACCTTTTTGAAAAGATATTACCACGGATAATACAATTCTATTCATCTCCAATATTTCTTCATTCTGCTACAATCTACTTGTAACATAAGGTTGTCATTAAGTGTCGTGTTCTTAGTACTGACAAAAGAACTTTTAGATAACTTATACTTTCCATTGCAGATGGGAATAAATATTGGGCAACAAAATTTAATAACCATTCTCAGTAATTATACAATACCAAAATCTTCACTTACTTCTTCCACTTCTTGATTGGCTGTCTGGTGTTCATCTGCCATCTGTGTTCGTGTCATCTTCCATGACCTTGAGTTCCATCCTGAAAGGAATGAATCAAAAATACAGTATTAACTTATTGATGGAATGAAATAAGAGTTATTTAGATTCTAATATTTACTCTTAAAGTTGCCACTACTCAATTTAACCTTTTTGAAAAGATATTACCACGGACAATACAATTCTGTTCATATCCAAAATATGTCTTCATTCTGCTACAATCTACTTGTGACATAAGGTTGTCATTACTTGTCGTGTGCTTAGTACTGACAAAAGAACTTTTAGATAACTTATACTTTCCATTGCAGATGGGAAGAAATATTGGGCAACAAAATTTAATGACCATTCTCAGTAATTATACAATTCCAAAATCTTCACTTACTTCTTCCACTTCTTGATTGGCTGTCTGGTGTTCATTTGCCATCTGTGTAAGGGGTCATCTTCCGTGACCTTGAGTTCCATCCTGAAAGGAATGAATTAAACAATACAGTATAAACTTATTGATGGAATGAAATAACAGTTATTTAGATTCTAATATTTACTCTTAAAGTTGCCACTACTCAATTTAACCTTTTTGAAAAGATATTACCACGGATAATACAATTCTGTTCATCTCCAAAATATGGCTTCATTCTGCTACAATCTACTTGTGACATAAGGTTGTCATTACTTGTCGTGTGGTTAGTACTTACAAAAGAACTTTTAGATAACTTATACTTTCCATTGCAGATGGGAATAAATATTGGGCAACAAAATTTAATGACCATTCTCAGTAATTATACAATACCAAAATCTTCACTTACTTCTTCCACTTTTTGATTGGCTGTCTGGTGTTCATCTGCCATCTGTGTTCGTGTCATCTTCCGTGACCTTGAGTTCCATCCTGCAAGGAATGAATCAAACAATACAGTATAAACTTATTGATGGAATGAAATAACAGTTATTTAGATTCTAACATTTACTTTTAAAGTTGCCACTACTCAATTTAACCTTTTTGAAAAGATATTACCACGGATAATACAATTCTGTTCATCTCCAAAATATGTCTTCATTCTGCTACAATCTACTCGTGACATAAGGTTGTCATTACTCGTTGTGTGCTTAGTACTGACAAAAGAACTTTTTGATAACTTATACTTTCCATTGCAGATGGGAAGAAATATTGGGCAAAAAAATTTAATGACCATTCTCAGTAATTATACAATACCAAAATCTTCACTTACTTCTTCCACTTCTTGATTGGCTGTCTGGTGTTCATCTGCCATATGTGTTCGTGTCATCTTCCGTGACCTTGAGTTCCATCCTGAAAGGAATGAATCAAACAATACAGTATAAACCTATTGATGGAATGAAATAACAGTATTCTAATATTTACTCTTACAAAATGCCACTACTCACTTTAACCTTTTTGAAAAGATATTACCACGGATAATACAATTCTGTTCATCTCCAAAATATGTCTTCATTCTGCTACAATCTACTTGTGACATAAGGTTGTCATTATTTGTTGTGTGCTTAGTACTGACAAAAGAACTTTTAATAACTTATACTTTCCATTGCAGATGGGAATAAATATTGGGCAACAAAATTTAATGACCATTCTCAGTAATTATACAATACCAAAATCTTCACTTACTTCTTCCACTTCTTGATTGGCTGTCTGGTGTTCATCTGCCATCTGTGTTCGTGTCATCTTCCGTGACCTTGAGTTCCATCCTGAAAGGAATGAATCAAACAATACAGTATAAACTTATTGATGGAATGAACTAAGAGTTATTTAGATTCTAATATTTATTCTTAAAGTTGCCACTACTCAATTTAACCTTTTTGAAAAGATATTACCACGGATAATACAATTCTGTTCATCTCCAAAATATGTCTTCATTCTGCTACAATCTACTTGTGACATAAGGTTGTCATTACTTGTTGTGTGCTTAGTACTGATAAAAGAACTTTTAGATAACTTATACTTTCCATTGCAAATGGGAATAAATATTGGGCAACAAAATTTAATGACCGTTCTCAGTAATTATACAATACCAAAATCTTCACTTACTTCTTCCACTTCTTGATTGGCTGTCTGGTGTTCATCTGCCATCTGTGTTCGTGTCATCTTCCGTGACCTTGAGTTCCATCCTGAAAGGAATGAATCAAACAATACAGTATAAACTTATTGATGGAATGAAGTAAGAGTTATTTAGATTCTAATATTTACTCTTAAAGTTGCCACTTCTCAATTTAACCTTTTTGAAAAGATATTACCACAAATAATACAATTCTGTTCATCTCCAAAATATGTCTTGATTCTGCTACAATCTACTTTTGACATAAGGTTGTCATTACTTGTCGTGTGCTTAGTACTGACAAAAGAACTTTAAAATAACTTATACTTTCCATTGCAGATGGGAATAAATATTGGGCAACAAAATTTAATGACCATTCTCAGTAATTATACAATACCAAAATCTTCACTTACTTCTTCCACTTCTTGATTGGCTGTCTGGTGTTCATCTGCCATCTGTGTTCGTGTCATCTTCCGTGACCTTGAGTTCCATCCTGAAAGGAATGAATCAAACAATACAGTATAAACTTATTGATGGAATGAAATAGCAGTATTCTAATATTTACTCTTACAAGTTGCCACTACTCACTTTAACCTTTTTGAAAAGATATTACCACGGATAATACAATTCTATTCATCTCCAATATTTCTTCATTCTGCTACAATCTACTTGTAACATAAGGTTGTCATTAAGTGTCGTGTTCTTAGTACTGACAAAAGAACTTTTAGATAACTTATACTTTCCATTGCAGATGGGAATAAATATTGGGCAACAAAATTTAATAACCATTCTCAGTAATTATACAATACCAAAATCATCACTTACTTCTTCCACTTCTTGATTGGCTGTCTGGTGTTCATTTGGCATCTGTGTAAGGGGTCATCTTCCGTGACCTTGACTTCCATCCTGAAAGGAATGAATCAAACAATACAGTATAAACTTATTGATGGAATGAAATAACAGTTATTTAGATTCTAATATTTACTCTTAAAGTTGCCACTACTCAATTTAACCTTTTTGAAAAGATATTACCACGGATAATACAATTCTGTTCATCTCCAAAATATGTCTTCATTCTGCTACAATCTACTTGTGACATAAGGTTGTCATTACTTGTCGTGTGGTTAGTACTTACAAAAGAACTTTTAGATAACTTATACTTTCCATTGCAGATGGGAATAAATATTGGGCAACAAAATTTAATGACCATTCTCAGTAATTATACAATACCAAAATCTTCACTTACTTCTTCCACTTTTTGATTGGCTGTCTGGTGTTCATCTGCCATCTGTGTTCGTGTCATCTTCCGTGACCTTGAGTTCCATCCTGAAAGGAATGAATCAAACAATACAGTATAAACTTATTGATGGAATGAAATAAGAGTTATTTAGATTCTAATATTTACTCTTAAAGTTGCCACTACTCAATTTAACCTTTATGAAAAGATATTACCACGGATAATACAATTCTGTTCATCTCCAAAATATTTCTTCATTCTGCTACAATCTACTCGTGACATAAGGTTGTCATTACTTGTTGTGTGCTTAGTACTGACAAAAGAACTTTTACATAACTTATACTTTCCATTGCAGATGGGAAGAAATATTGGGCAACAAAATTTAATGACCATTCTCAGTAAATTTTCAATTCCAAAATCTTCACTTACTTCTTCCACTTCTTGATTGGCTGTCTGGTGTTCATCTGCCATCTGTGTTCGTGTCATCTTCCATGACCTTGAGTTCCATCCTGAAAGGAATGAATCAAACAATACAGTATAAACTTATTGATGGAATGAAATAACAGTTCTTTAGATTCTAATATTTACTCTTAAAGTTGCCACTACTCAATTTAAATTTTTGAAAAGATATTACCACGGTTAATACAATTCTGTTCATCTCCAAAATATGTCTTCATTCTGCTACAATCTACTCGTGACATAAGGTTGTCATTACTCGTTGTGTGCTTAGTACTGACAAAAGAACTTTTAGATAACTTATACTTTCCATTGCAGATGGGAAGAAATATTGGGCAACAAAATTTAATGACCATTCTCAGGAATTATACAATTCCAAAATCTTCACTTACTTCTTCCACTTCTTGATTGACTGTCTGGTGTTCATCTGCTATCTGTGTTCGTGTCATCTTCCGTGACCTTGACTTCCATCCTGAAAGGAATGAATCAAACAATACAGTATAAACTTATTGATGGAATGAAATAACAGTTATTTAGATTCTAATATTTACTCTTAAAGTTGCCACTACTCAATTTAACCTTTTTGAAACGATATTACCACGGATAATACAATTCTGTTCATCTCCAAAATATGTCTTCATTCTGCTACAATCTACTTGTGACATAAGGTTGTCATTACTTGTCGTGTGCTTAGTACTGACAAAAGAACTTTTAGATAACTTATACTTTCCATTGCAGATGGGAAGAAATATTGGGCAACAAAATTTAATACCATTCTCAGGAATTATACAATTCCAAAATCTTCACTTACTTCTTCCACTTCTTGACTGACTGTCTGGTGTTCATCTGCCATCTGTGTTCGTGTCATCTTCCGTGACCTTGAGTTCCATCCTGAAAGGAATGAATCAAACAATACAGTATAAACTTATTGATGGAATGAAATAACAGTTATTTATATTCTAATATTTACTCTTAAAGTTGCCACTACTCAATTTAACCTTTTTGAAACGATATTACCACGGATAATACAATTCTGTTCATCTCCAAAATATGTCTTCATTCTGCTACAATCTACTTGTGACATAAGGTTGTCATTACTTGTCATGTGCTTAGTACTGACAAAAGAACTTTTAGATAACTTATACTTTCCATTGCAGATGGGAAGAAATATTGGGCAACAAAATTTAATGACCATTCTCAGTAATTATGCAATTCCAAAATCTTCACTTACTTCTTACACTTCTTGATTGACTGTCTGGTGTTCATCTGCCATCTGTGTTCGTGTCATCTTCCGTGACCTTGAGTTCCATCCTGAAAGGAATGAATCAAACAATACAGTATAAACTTATTAATGGAATGGAATAACAGTATTCTAATATTTACTCTTAAAGTTGTCACTACTCAATTTAACCTTTTTGAAAAGATATTACCCCGGATAATACAATTCTGTTCATCTCCAATATTTCTTCATTCTGCTACAATCTACTTGTGACATAAGGTTGTCATTACTTGTCGTGTGCTTAGTACTGACAAAAGAACTTTTAGATAACTTATACTTTCCATTGCAGATGGGAAGAAATATTGGGCAACAAAATTTAATACCATTCTCAGGAATTATACAATTCCAAAATCTTCACTTACTTCTTCCACTTCTTGACTGACTGTCTGGTGTTCATCTGCCATCTGTGTTCGTGTCATCTTCCGTGACCTTGAGTTCCATCCTGAAAGGAATGAATCAAACAATACAGTATAAACTTATTGATGGAATGAAATAACAGTTATTTATATTCTAATATTTACTCTTAAAGTTGCCACTACTCAATTTAACCTTTTTGAAACGATATTACCACGGATAATACAATTCTGTTCATCTCCAAAATATGTCTTCATTCTGCTACAATCTACTTGTGACATAAGGTTGTCATTACTTGTCATGTGCTTAGTACTGACAAAAGAACTTTTAGATAACTTATACTTTCCATTGCAGATGGGAAGAAATATTGGGCAACAAAATTTAATGACCATTCTCAGTAATTATGCAATTCCAAAATCTTCACTTACTTCTTCCACTTCTTGATTGACTGTCTGGTGTTCATCTGCCATCTGTGTTCGTGTCATCTTCCGTGACCTTGAGTTCCATCCTGAAAGGAATGAATCAAACAATACAGTATAAACTTATTAATGGAATGGAATAACAGTATTCTAATATTTACTCTTAAAGTTGTCACTACTCAATTTAACCTTTTTGAAAAGATATTACCCCGGATAATACAATTCTGTTCATCTCCAATATTTCTTCATTCTGCTACAATCTACTTGTGACATAAGGTTGTCATTACTTGTCGTGTGCTTAGTACTGACAAAAGAACTTTTAGATAACTTATACTTTCCATTGCAGATGGGAAGAAATATTGGGCAACAAAATTTAATGACCATTCTCAGGAATTATACAATTCCAAAATCTTCACTTACTTCTTCCACTTCTTGACTGACTGTCTGGTGTTCATCTGCCATCTGTGTTCGTGTCATCTTCCGTGACCTTGAGTTCCATCCTGAAAGGAATGAATCAAACAATACAGTATAAACTTATTGATGGAATGAAATAACAGTTATTTATATTCTAATATTTACTCTTAAAGTTGCCACTACTCAATTTAACCTTTTTGAAACGATATTACCACGGATAATACAATTCTGTTCATCTCCAAAATATGTCTTCATTCTGCTACAATCTACTTGTGACATAAGGTTGTCATTACTTGTCATGTGCTTAGTACTGACAAACGAACTTTTAGATAACTTATACTTTCCATTGCAGATGGGAAGAAATATTGGGCAACAAAATTTAATGACCATTCTCAGTAATTATGCAATTCCAAAATCTTCACTTACTTCTTACACTTCTTGATTGACTGTCTGGTGTTCATCTGCCATCTGTGTTCGTGTCATCTTCCGTGACCTTGAGTTCCATCCTGAAAGGAATGAATCAAACAATACAGTATAAACTTATTAATGGAATGGAATAACAGTATTCTAATATTTACTCTTAAAGTTGTCACTACTCAATTTAACCTTTTTGAAAAGATATTACCCCGGATAATACAATTCTGTTCATCTCCAATATTTCTTCATTCTGCTACAATCTACTTGTGACATAAGGTTGTCATTACTTGTCGTGTGCTTAGTACTGACAAAAGAACTTTTAGATAACTTATACTTTCCATTGCAGATGGGAAGAAATATTGGGCAACAAAATTTAATGACCATTTTCAGTAATTATACAATTCCAAAATCTTCACTTACTTCTTCCACTTCTTGATTGACTGTCTGGTGTTCATCTGCCATCTGTGTTCGTGTCATCTTCCGTGACCTTGACTTCCATCCTGAAAGGAATGAATCAAACAATACAGTATAAACTTATTGATGGAATGAAATAAGAGTTATTTAGATTCTAATATTTACTCTTAAAGTTGCCACTACTCAATTTAACCTTTATGAAAAGATATTACCACGGATAATACAATTCTGTTCATCTCCAAAATATTTCTTCATTCTGCTACAATCTACTCGTGACATAAGGTTGTCATTACTTGTTGTGTGCTTAGTACTGACAAAAGAACTGTTAGATAACTTATACTTTCCATTGCAGATGGGAAGAAATATTGGGCAACAAAATTTAATGACCATTCTCAGTAAATTTTCAATTCCAAAATCTTCACTTACTTCTTCCACTTCTTGATTGGCTGTTTGGTGTTCATCTCCCATCTGTGTTCGTGTCATCTTCCGTGACCTTGAGTTCCATCCTGAAAGGAATGAATCAAACAATACAGTATAAACTTATTGATGGAATGAAATAACAGTTCTTTAGATTCTAATATTTACTCTTAAAGTTGCCACTACTCAATTTAACCTTTTTGAAACGATATTACCACGGATAATACAATTCTGTTCATCTCCAAAATATGTCTTCATTCTGCTACAATCTACTTGTGACATAAGGTTGTCATTACTTGTCGTGTGCTTAGTACTGACAAAAGAACTTTTAGATAACTTATACTTTCCATTGCAGATGGGAAGAAATATTGGGCAACAAAATTTAATGACCATTCTCAGGAATTATACAATTCCAAAATCTTCACTTACTTCTTCCACTTCTTGATTGACTGTCTGGTGTTCATCTGCTATCTGTGTTCGTGTCATCTTCCGTGACCTTGACTTCCATCCTGAAAGGAATGAATCAAACAATACAGTATAAACTTATTGATGGAATGAAATAACAGTTATTTAGATTCTAATATTTACTCTTAAAGTTGCCACTACTCAATTTAACCTTTTTGAAACGATATTACCACGGATAATACAATTCTGTTCATCTCCAAAATATGTCTTCATTCTGCTACAATCTACTTGTGACATAAGGTTGTCATTACTTGTCGTGTGCTTAGTACTGACAAAAGAACTTTTAGATAACTTATACTTTCCATTGCAGATGGGAAGAAATATTGGGCAACAAAATTTAATGACCATTCTCAGGAATTATACAATTCCAAAATCTTCACTTACTTCTTCCAATTCTTGACTGACTGTCTGGTGTTCATCTGCCATCTGTGTTCGTGTCATCTTCCGTGACCTTGAGTTCCATCCTGAAAGGAATGAATCAAACAATACAGTATAAACTTATTGATGGAATGAAATAACAGTTATTTAGATTCTAATATTTACTCTTAAAGTTGCCACTACTCAATTTAACCTTTTTGAAACGATATTACCACGGATAATACAATTCTGTTCATCTCCAAAATATGTCTTCATTCTGCTACAATCTACTTGTGACATAAGGTTGTCATTAC
The DNA here is from genome assembly GCF_964340395.1 of Glandiceps talaboti. Classification (NCBI taxonomy): domain Eukaryota; kingdom Metazoa; phylum Hemichordata; class Enteropneusta; family Spengelidae; genus Glandiceps; species Glandiceps talaboti. The sequence continues at coordinate 3,078,590 of NC_135550.1, read as the reverse complement.
TTGTCATGTGCTTAGTACTGACAAAAGAACTTTTAGTTAACTTATACTTTCCATTGCAGATGGGAAGAAATATTGGGCAACAAAATTTAATGACCATTCTCAGTAATTATGCAATTCCAAAATCTTCACTTACTTCTTACACTTCTTGATTGACTGTCTGGTGTTCATCTGCCATCTGTGTTCGTGTCATCTTCCGTGACCTTGAGTTCCATCCTGAAAGGAATGAATCAAACAATACAGTATAAACTTATTAATGGAATGGAATAACAGTATTCTAATATTTACTCTTAAAGTTGTCACTACTCAATTTAACCTTTTTGAAAAGATATTACCCCGGATAATACAATTCTGTTCATCTCCAATATTTCTTCATTCTGCTACAATCTACTTGTGACATAAGGTTGTCATTACTTGTCGTGTGCTTAGTACTGACAAAAGAACTTTTAGATATCTTATACTTTCCATTGCAGATGGGAAGAAATATTGGGCAACAAAATTTAATGACCATTTTCAGTAATTATACAATTCCAAAATCTTCACTTACTTCTTCCACTTCTTGATTGACTGTCTGGTGTTCATCTGCCATCTGTGTTCGTGTCATCTTCCGTGACCTTGACTTCCATCCTGAAAGGAATGAATCAAACAATACAGTATAAACTTATTGATGGAATGAAATAAGAGTTATTTAGATTCTAATATTTACTCTTAAAGTTGCCACTACTCAATTTAACCTTTATGAAAAGATATTACCACGGATAATACAATTCTGTTCATCTCCAAAATATTTCTTCATTCTGCTACAATCTACTCGTGACATAAGGTTGTCATTACTTGTTGTGTGCTTAGTACTGACAAAAGAACTTTTAGATAACTTATACTTTCCATTGCAGATGGGAAGAAATATTGGGCAACAAAATTTAATGACCATTCTCAGTAAATTTTCAATTCCAAAATCTTCACTTACTTCTTCCACTTCTTGATTGGCTGTTTGGTGTTCATCTCCATCTGTGTTCGTGTCATCTTCCGTGACCTTGAGTTCCATCCTGAAAGGAATGAATCAAACAATACAGTATAAACTTATTGATGGAATGAAATAACAGTTCTTTAGATTCTAATATTTACTCTTAAAGTTGCCACTACTCAATTTAAATTTTTGAAAAGATATTACCACGGTTAATACAATTCTGTTCATCTCCAAAATATGTCTTCATTCTGCTACAATCTACTTGTGACATAATGTTGTCATTACTTGTCGTGTGCTTAGTACTGACAAAAGAACTTTTAGATAACTTATACTTTCCATTGCAGATGGGAAGAAATATTGGGCAACAAAATTTAATGACCATTTTCAGTAATTATACAATTCCAAAATCTTCACTTACTTCTTCCACTTCTTGATTGACTGTCTGGTGTTCATCTGCCATCTGTGTTCGTGTCATCTTCCGTGACCTTGAGTTCCATCCTGAAAGGAATGAATCAAACAATACAGTATAAACTAATTAATGGAATGGAATAACAGTATTCTAATATTTACTCTTAAAGTTGTCACTACTCAATTTAACCTTTTTGAAAAGATATTACCCCGGATAATACAATTCTGTTCATCTCCAAAATATGTCTTCATTCTGCTACAATCTACTTGTGACATAAGGTTGTCATTACTTGTCGTGTGCTTAGTACTGACAAAAGAACTTTTAGATAACTTATACTTTCTATTGCAGATGGGAATAAATATTGGGCAACAAAATTTAATGACCATTCTCAGGAATTATACAATTCCAAAATCTTCACTTACTTCTTCCACTTCTTGATTGACTGTCTGGTGTTCATCTGCTATCTGTGTTCGTGTCATCTTCCGTGACCTTGACTTCCATCCTGAAAGGAATGAATCAAACAATACAGTATAAACTTATTGATGGAATGAAATAACAGTTATTTAGATTCTAATATTTACTCTTAAAGTTGCCACTACTCAATTTAACCTTTTTGAAACGATATTACCACGGATAATACAATTCTGTTCATCTCCAAAATATGTCTTCATTCTGCTACAATCTACTTGTGACATAAGGTTGTCATTACTTGTCGTGTGCTTAGTACTGACAAAAGAACTTTTACATAACTTATACTTTCCATTGCAGATGGGAAGAAATATTGGGCAACAAAATTTAATGACCATTCTCAGGAATTATACAATACCAAAATCTTCACTTACTTCTTCCACTTCTTGACTGACTGTCTGGTGTTCATCTGCCATCTGTGTTCGTGTCATCTTCCGTGACCTTGAGTTCCATCCTGAAAGGAATGAATCAAACAATACAGTATAAACTTATTGATGGAATGAAATAACAGTTATTTATATTCTAATATTTACTCTTAAAGTTGCCACTACTCAATTTAACCTTTTTGAAACGATATTACCACGGATAATACAATTCTGTTCATCTCCAAAATATGTCTTCATTCTGCTACAATCTACTTGTGACATAAGGTTGTCATTACTTGTCATGTGCTTAGTACTGACAAAAGAACTTTTAGATAACTTATACTTTCCATTGCAGATGGGAAGAAATATGGGGCAACAAAATTTAATGACCATTCTCAGTAATTATGCAATTCCAAAATCTTCACTTACTTCTTACACTTCTTGATTGACTGTCTGGTGTTCATCTGCCATCTGTGTTCGTGTCATCTTCCGTGACCTTGAGTTCCATCCTGAAAGGAATGCATCAAACAATACAGTATAAACTTATTGATGGAATGAAATAACATTATTTAGATTCTAATATTTACTCTTAAAGTTGCCACTACTCAATTTAACCTTTTTGAAACGATATTACCACGGATAATACAATTCTGTTCATCTCCAAAATATTTCTTCATTCTGCTACAATCTACTTGTAACATAAGGTTGTCATTACTTGTCGTGTGCTTAGTACTGACAAAAGAACTTTTAGATAACTTATACTTTCCATTGCAGATGGGAAGAAATATTGGGTAACAAAATTTAATGACCATTCTCAGTAATTATACAATACCAAAATCTTCACTTACTTCTTCCACTTCTTGATTGGCTGTCTGGTGTTCATCTGCCATCTGTGTTCGTGTCATCTTCCGTGACCTTGAGTTCCATCCTGAAAGGAATGAATCAAACAATACAGTATAAACTTATTGACGGAATATAATAACAGTCATTTGGATTTTAATATATACTCTTTAAGTTGCCACTACTCACATTGACCTTTTTGACAAAATATTACTACTTATAATAAAATTATGCTGATCTTCAAAATATTAATTCATTCAGCTACAATCTACTTGTGACATAAGGTTGTCACTACTTGTCATGTGGTTAGTACTGACAAAAGACCCTTATAGATAACTTGTGCACGTACTACTTGATGTACACATACTACTTGATGGCTTACTCACAGGTGATTGACTGTTTCAGTTGTATTACAACATGTCTGACTGACTGACTGACTGACTGACTGACTGACTGGTGACTGACTGACTCCTTGTAATGTACACATACTGCTTAATGGCTGACTGACAGGTGACTGACTGACTGACAGACTGACTGACTGACT